>NW_027328671.1:525000-615000 GCF_047496725.1 Anoplolepis gracilipes
GACAATGGAAAGAGGAAGAGAAAGAGAGAAAGAGAGAGAGAGAATCACCCCGCTATTCATTTCGATATTCATAGTCCATTATTTTTATTTCAAGATCGTTTTAAGTATAATATCTTAAGATATGTTATTACGATTCTGTGATTGAATTACAACACATTATTATTAAGACTGTATACTTATTATTAAGACGGTCTTCAATATAAAATCGGACTATGAATATGAATATCTAAAATTAAAAATACATTAATTTTTTTAATTCAAAATTATATGTATATATATATACACACACACATATATATATATATATATATATATATATATATATATATATATAATTTTGAATTAAAACATTAATTTTTATTCTATTTAGGCCCGATATTGTACCAACATTATTTTGGATTTAAGTGCGACTTAAACATGTATCTATCTTTATTTTTCTTTCTAAATTAATAAAAACAGATATATATATATATATATATATATATATATATATATATATATATTTAAGTCTCGTTTAAAGCCAAAATAATGTTGATGCAATCAGGCCTTATAGAAACGTAAAAAATACGTTTCTTAAACTATGGTTTTAAAAATGTTTCTGTTGAAACGTTTCTTATTAGTGTTTGACGTTTAAAAAATATTGGATACGTTTAGAAAACGTTTATAAAACGAACCTGTGCTACCTGGGATATCAAGGGCGTGCTTTATTATGAGTTGTTGGAACCGGGTGAAACAGTTACTGCGGACTGCTACCAACGTCAATTAATCTGCTTGAGTCAAGAATTGGAACGAAAACGCCCGTATACTGGCAAAGGAGAACGTCCAGTGAAATTGTTGCATGACAACGCCAGGCCACACATTGCTTCCAATACAAAAGACACCATAATGAGTCTTGTCTGGGACGTCTTGCAGCACCCGGCGTATTCACCAGACATTGCTCCATCCGATTACCACTTGTTCCGGTCGATGCAACACGTCTTGTCCGATATGCACTTCCAATCAGTGGATGAGATCCGAAAATGGCTTGACGACTTTATCGTGTCCAAAGACGTAAAATTTTTCCGAGATGGAATTCATCAGCTGCCTCAAAGATGGCTTAAAGTTATAGAAAGCAACGGCGAATACTTTGATTGAATAATTTAATTTACTTTCTTTTAAAATAAATCTTGAATGTAGCTGAAAAAATTGGATTATTCATTTGTACACCTAATAATTAGATATACTATATTAAACAAAAAAATTAATGCAACAAAATTTGTTGTAATAAATTTTTTGTAATCATGTAATCAATTTTCATGTTATCATTCATTTTATTGTTTTGTAATATATGTAATAATTATGTAATATATGTGTATATGTATAGTAGTGTTGTTTTATCACATTAAATTTGTTGTTTACTGTTAATTACTTTAATTGTCTTAATCTTTATTCATATATATGTTTTCAAAAATTATCTAGCTAAAAATATCTTAGATTATATTTTGTGAATTTTATATATACAGGGTCCGCCACCAAAATCCGGACAAAATGAATAATTTGTTTAAGCAAAATTTTATTTATCAAAATGTAAGAATTAGGGAAAAAACTTTTTACACATTCATAATGACATTCTTTTAGAATAAAATTATTCTATATAACCGCCTTTTGCATCGATAATTGCTTCGATCCTTGGCCTAAAGCGCTGGCACGCTTTCTGCAATACAGCCTTGTCCATATTTGTGAACGCCGCCTTAATAGCCGCTTGGAGAGAGGTCACGTTAGGATGTCTCGACTTGTTGGTCACTCGTTCAACAACGCTCCACTATATATATATATATATATATATGAATATTATGTATAAGAAATATATATACATAAATGTTTTAAAGTAAAATACACAATCATATTATACACATTATTAGATTGTATATATATACTATATATATGTGTATATATATATATATATATATATATATATATATATATATATATATATATAATATTCATATATAAATATATATGAATATTATATATAAGAAATATATATACATAAATGTTTTAAAGTAAAATATACAATCATATTATACGCATTATTAGATTATATATATAATCTAAATACATAATATAATAAATATAATATAACATAGTGTTACGTCCTGTAGACTTCACGATTCTTTCTTTTCGAGAGGAATGCATAAACATTTAAAGATAATGATTCTAAGAACTTTCTACGGGAAATATCAAACCGTGAGAGCTGTCACTTTAGTCGCACTCCACGAATATTACGTTATGTGGATAATAAAATTTTTAACAAACCTCCGTAAGGCGAGACCAACTTTAAATAAGACAACCAAAGAAGTCTTAGAAATCTAATAAAGAATAAACATTTGAACGACTCTCTAAACTCCAAAAGAATTTTAAATAAAACAGAGTCGCCGTAACTCGAGGCAGTTGTTTAGAACTGCAATCATAAATTTGAAACGGCGACGAAAACTTAAGAAACATTCGATAAGAGAGCTCGCCTGACGGACCACCTAAAGTGACAGCTGTTTATTATAAATTTCTAAATAGCGATAAGCGACTCTGACGGTACCAAACTCCTCATTGGCCAAATCGAAAAATCTCTTGAACCAATAGAGAAGAAATTTTTGAGACTCGAAGTCGAAGGAAACACCCCCTAAGCATAAGAGGGCGTTAATTAAAATTCTAATTCGTCCAAATGTCTAATCGAGAGAAGGTATGAATCCTAGTATTTAAGGCGAAGAGCAATGCGCCGCGACATCAGTATCGGTATCAGAATCAATCAGTATCAGTATCATTATCATCACCATCACTTCTTCTGCTCTATCTCTCGTTCGGTATGAACTATTTCTCCGACCTCGGCTTCGAGACGCGAAATTGATACTCCATTTCTGCTATTAATTCTGCGGGTGTTAACACTTACGAGTATTAATACTTTCAAATCCGCGACGTGCGTTTCGGCTCTTAACACAGACTCTTGTGAAGTGGTTGCGTGCAAATTAAAGGTTCAAAACGATAACGAGTATCAATCATTGCGAGTGGTTGTGCCATTTAATACGAAGGATTGGACCGCTAACCAAAGCTCCTGCCGAATTCAGACCGACGCTGCTAAATCCACTGCCGAGGTCCTTTTAAAACCATCAGCGTACGCAATAAGTAGTAAGTACCGAGAGAATAACTTTATCTGTTGATTTCACCTTCTCCAGTTAAAATTTGGTTATTGTAATTATAGCGAGACAGTTCTTGATTTTTGTTCTTTATTTTATCATTACTGTTTGATCAGTTACTCCTTATTTTACTCTTGGCATTATAATTAGTTCTTCTTTTCTTGTTGTTTATGTTTATTTCTCATCCTCTTCATTTTCACGTCTTTCAATTTTCTCTGCGAATACCTGTGTATTTTGCGGAACTGGTATCTCGTGTACTGGTACAAAATATAACCAGGTTGAACTTGCAAATTCTTTCTATTTTCTCTGCGGGGACCTGTGTATTTTGCGGAACCGGTATCTCGTGTACTGGTACAAAATATAACTAGGTTGAACTTGCAAATTCTTCCTATTATTTCTGCGAGTACCTGTATATTTTGCGGAACCGGTATCTCGTATACTGGTACAAAATATAATTAGGCAGAACCTGCAAATTCTTTCAATATTCTCTACAGAAGCAAACTTCTCCAGAATTCCGTTTTTCCTCTGGTCCTTTAATCATTCATTACAATTTAATTATTACTTTCTTCCTTTTGTGCTATTCCGCTTTTTTTTTACTTTTTTTTTTATTTTTTTTTATTTTATTCTTTTTTTTTCTTTCCTCTCTTCTTCTCTCTTCTTCTCCCTCCTCTCTCCTCCCTATATTACGCGTTTTAAATAATATAATTTCTTGACTTAAATTATATTAAGAATATTATAAATTTTACTAATTAGAACTGTCTCGCCAAAAATAAACGATAAGTTTTCCTAACATTTGCGTGGGTTCATAGTGGAGCCCGTTCATCCGAAATGCCTAAAGGCTAAAGCAAAACGTCTCCGCAGCCTTAAGAACCGACGTGCCCGAAGAGTTTTGGCTCAGACGACAGCAAGTTATAATTTTAAAAAAGATATTTCCAATCTTGAGATAGAATTAAAAAATCAATTTTTTCGCGAACAGTCATCGCACACACACGCAGAGTCCCATCCTCCCCTTCCTCCTTCAAGAGAGCCGAAACCACCCCTCTCACCTAACCCTTCTCCTCGCACCTCCATCGATCCCCCTCCCCTTTCGCATTCAGTAGTATCATCCTCGCACAAGCAATCCTCCTCATCGTTTCTCGATTTACCGGGCCCTTCCAACAAAACTCCCTCTACTTCTGAACCCCTTCCACCTCCATTCTCACCAGCTTCTACCATCGTCCTGGGAGATTCACCCCCATCTTCCCCTCACAATTCACCTGATTCTCAAGAAGAATCGGATGAAATTTGGGAGGCCCTTCGTGATATTGTCGAGGTCGTCGTCGACCTCGAGAAAGAAAACGCGAACGCCGAAACTTCCAAACACCAAGAACCTCCTCGTCCCCTGCCTCAAGATCCTATCCAATATTTAATAAATAACCTCTCAAGAATCCGACATCTCCTTCCAAATGGCTTGTATACAATCGGGCCTGGTCCTGTAGATTTGAAGACACTACACTTCGTCCTTGCGAACAAGCCTTCGGGATCCGTTATCCCATGGTTCCTCCCTGGTTTTAGATATCCCCTCGCCGTTCCGATAGAGGCTCTCTGGAAGAAATTCCCCCCTTCCACAATTACCTTCGAAGAAGCATAATTCTTTTCCTCCCCCTGCCCTTAGAATTTTAAATATTATTGTATAAATACCAGTCAGATAATAAATCCTTTTTTTTATTTTTCTACTTCCAATTTACCTGGCTGACGTCCCTCCGAACTGATGTAACACCCGTGAATACACATACAACCACACACTCAATCTATTAATAAGATTAATTAGACTAATTAAAATGATAATAATTTTTTAAAACCTATATACTTATATACATTTTCATTTTCATTTAATAAATGAATAAAAATTAAAAATTTTAATTTTAAATCAAATTTATTAATCCTTTCAAACATATTCCCTGAGTCCCAGATCGCACAAGGTTCCGTCCCGCGTAACAAGGATTAACTTCCTTTACCGAAAAGGGACCACCGAACGAACGGCCTACCGACCTAGTAAAAGAGACCCTCGAGGTCTTTGACCAGGTCCGGCCTTCCACCGTTCGTTCGAGTCGAAAGCGTTAAGGCTTTACGCGTTTCGACAAGGGTAAGTTCTGTCCTTTCATTATCACATTCTTGGTTTTCGAGTCTGGACATAACAATAGCATAATATTATAATAATATACTACTTATTCTCAATTAACGCATTTTCTTCATATCATTACTTTTATAGAAAAAAAATCAGGTTTAAGCAATAACGTATACATTGAGACAACGCTTGTTTGTATAACTATACACATTGTAGAGGTAGATTGCGAGAGAAATACTTTCATTATTCTAATTGTGTGAAGAATTTCTTCAAAACATTACTAAAAATTTGAACTATTTATAATATGAATAAAACTGATTGCGAGTTGATAAATTATAATTGAGGTAGTTGAATTTTTGTAAATGTTATTATCATTTTAATATTAATAATTTTATAATATTAATTTTGAATATATTTTCTCAATATACTAAAACAACACGTAACAATCCAAAGTTCTATATATATGTATATATGTATATACCATTTATAGTTGAGCTAAAAAATCCAGTGACTGTTAAGCAAAATCAGCCAAAAAATACACAAACTTTGCCGCTTCTGCCGCATATTAATGCGAGCTGTATAATATAATATATATAACATACATGCTTATTTCTTGCTTCAGGCGCTTATAACATATAGCAAATACATATATTATACGTAACCGTAAGAAAAAATGCATGCTTAAGCTTTTTATGTTTGTAGTTAGTAAAATATCTTATTTCATAACCCATGTTGTAAAAATTTTTAATTTACTTTTTTCAAAGTACAGAAATATTTTTGAAAAATTTCTAAAATATTTTTTATAAAATTTCAAGAAAAATTTTCAATGTATTTGTTACGTCATCTCGACTGCACGATTCTTTCCTTCCACGGAACTTTAACACTAACTGTCTATACTGCGACATTCACTAGGGCATACTGTCTCAACGACTCTCGCGGAGTCGTGGTAACAACTGAAAGTGCGATAACAATTTGTTATCATAAAAAACGGAAAAGGACAGTACGACTCTAATCTATTAGAAAATTATAATAATACACTTAATATCAAAGTCCAAGTCCTCTCACAAAATCATGAGCGTGCGATAACAACTTGTTATCATAAAAAACGGAAAAAGGCAGTACGACTCTAATCTATTGGGAAATGATAATAATGCACTTAATACCTAAGTCTAAGTCCTCTCACAAAATCATGAAAGACATCCTTTTCCATATGATTTCCAAATGCACCAGAAGCACTTAAAAACAGGAAACGGGTTCCTGACAACGTTAGAAGAGTTTCTAACCGATAGAATTATCAGCAGAGAACATAGAAAATAATATGATTCAGAACTACATGAGCGATAATCTTGCTCCAAAAACCATATAAAAGAGAGGTTTTGGAAGAAAACACACAAGTTCTTTCACCAGTCTACATTAACCAGTCATTCTGTGAAGTGAACGACAAAAGTTTAACAGTGAACCACCAGGACCGGCAAATCCACAGCAACACTCCGACAGTAATTGGACCACGGAGGATTTTCCATATTATTTACTCTTCCTCTTGTTCCGCTCTGTTTCTTTTTCTCTTCTCTCATTTACTTATTATTACGTGTATTTAAATTGCACAGTGCCCAAACCAATAATTCGCCGATCGTTACGCCTTAAGGGGCGAAAATACTTAAACCGTTGGAAGCAGTCAGTACTGCCCAGGCGTCGTTCCCCCTGACTTGTCAAACTATCAAAAAGGACTAATAAATCGGAACCCTTCAGCCCGCGAATACGGAAAATTCCCCGTCAAACATCTTCTCCTTCGCAACCTCCATCACTCCAATGTTTGCCATCATTAACATCCATATCCTCAGAAGACCTCTGGAATATCATCACGAAAGTATTCGAAGACTTTCACCTTCCGACATACCCTTAAAGAATCTCCAATGTCTCCTTCGCCTATACACACACTTGTACACTTCTTCATTTTGCATTTCTTTTCTTTATTTTAATAAGATCATTGTAAACTTCCAATCAGAATTAAAATTTAATAGTAGAATCTCTCTCCCCTCTCTATTCTGATTGACGTCCTCCGCACTAATGTAACACTCGCGATTAAAACACACACCACACGTACTCACGCGACATAAAATAGAAAATGATTGTAAATTAATAACAAACACATGTAAGCACATGTATATTATATACACATATTTATAACCAAACTTAGCAATAATTTTATGTAATATACTTTTAAAAACTATGAATAAATTTATGTAAAATTAAACTCAATTCTCTCAGTGATTTTTTACTCCTCAATCAGTTGAAAGATCGCACTTGGTCTTATCTCGCGAAATAAGGATTAATTTCCTTTACCAAAAAGGACCTTTCGACGAATATCCGAAACAAGAAGTAAGCGATATTCATTATCGTTACTTGTTTTTGGACCTGATAATTCGTTCGACTCGAAACCTACATCCTGACCCGCACGGTTTCGAGAGCTTGCTGTTACGCTGCTTTCTTTTAACTCATCCTTTCCGAGTCTGGACGTAACATATTATATTAAGTGATTTTTGAAATATTTTTAACTTATTTTATGAAGTTGCTGTTTCGAAGTACAAAATAACTAAATGACTTTATAAGCATGCAAAACCGAATGTTCGATCGAAAATAGAGCGCGACGGCCTTTCTGCACGAGCAATTCTTATCGAAGTCTAGATAAAAAATATTTTACAAGATGACTATATATAAGGACGTTATGAGAAAAAAAAATCTTATCCAGATTCCTGCGGGAATTTTATCCCTGATCTACGGAGGTGATAGATGTAGCTGGGCAAAAGGGTGGTTCGGGGAGGCGGGCGCGTCAATTGATGTCGTATATTCGACAATCGAGTCAGAGTGACACATTGGTTCTCTCGGTGAGATTACCAGCTAAGAAAGGACCATATATTGAGCATTACTTAATCCAGGCTAACAAGGGCAAGCTAAGCTTGGAAACAAGCAAATATTCTGGTAGTCGGTAACTGAAGATTGAATTGAAGAAGAGCGGGCAGTCGCAGATCAAATTTCGAAAATAGAAATCAAACTTCCGCAATTAAAATGGACATATGTTGAAGTAAGATTAAGGTAATGATATATGTATATACACGATATTTTAAATAATTTTATTAAAGAAAAAAATTTTTGCTTTTAGGATGAAACTCTGAAAACATTTTATTCCTCATTTAGAAATTCTCGAAATAAGTGGATCCATATTAGTCAGGAATTAAAAAATCACCCTACGACTGTAAAAGGCGCTGGGAGAGATTAACGATTTATAAAATAAGATCATGGACAAGACAGGCTACTTGAAGATCTACAAAAAAGTGAAGAGACGTGGGACATTATCGCTAAGAAAATGATAAGGACAGTAAATGAATGTACAGTCTGTTTGATAAGAGCGTGTACGGCAAAACTTTTTTCTAGAAATCGTTAGAGGGGATATTTGAACGTAAGCTGATAGCGGGACCCTTCTCCCAAGATGCTTTGTATAGAAATCTTTAGTTATCGTTTGACCTTGGTCACAGAAGCACATATCTCAACATGAGTGTCAAGTATGTATCACGTTACGAAGCTGTGTTTCTATGTTTGCATCCGAAAGGACCAAAAATGTCGTACGGAGCGGCTGCTAAGTACATGAAAAAGTCTAAGGCATTTGTAAGTGGATGAAACGCTATGACGACGTCAAAAACGTTGATGACCTGCCTGCTTGAGGGACTGTTTCTCAAAGCAGGAATTTGGCAACTTGCACATCTTCACAGAAAATTTGGACGCTGCCAAAATAGTCAAAATATATGAGAGGGCTTTATTACCATCTGCCCAAAGGTGGTTTACAAGGAAAAATGAAAATTGGCTACTGCAAGAGGAGAATGATCTAGAACATCGGAGTAGACTTTGTACTGCGTGGAAACAAGAAAATGACGTTGACGTACTGGATTGGCCTTCACAGTCGCCAGATGCAAATCAATAGAAAATGTTTGGGCGCTTATGAAGTTTAAGCTCCGAGGAAAGATGTGGACCGTCAAGCAGTTAGTTCGACAGATTCGATTTATATGGAGGTCTTTGTCTAAAGAAGTTTATTCCTCATTTAGGAATTCTCGAAATAAGTGGGTCCATATTGGTCAGAAATTAAAAAATCACCCTACGACTGCATGAGGCACTGGAAAAGATTAACAATTTATAAAATAAGATCATGGAGTTCAGAACAAGACAAACTACTGGAAGATTTTCGAAAAAGTGGAGAGACATGGGACACTATCGCCATGAAAATGACGAGGACAGTAAATGAATGTACAACTCGATACGAATGAGAAGGATAACAAGTCTCCTTTCTATTTTTACACTGAAAATCAAGTCATTCTTTATAAGTATCAAATTTATATTTGATATTTAATTATTTTATATCCTTTATTTTTATTGTATTTTATTAGAATTTTAGCAGAATTGAATCGAAAGCCCATAGTCTTATTTCAATGATATATTCACCACTTATAAATTCATAATTTTATTTTTCAAATAGACTAAAGCACAACTGTTGCTCACACAGTTGCATAATTTATGGAACCGACAGAAATTTTAATGAAAATATTTTAAACGCAAACAAAAGTAATATCGATGGGTATAAAAATATTAGTCGCAGAATAAAATTACATTAACAGATAAAATTGCTCATTGGATTATTAAAAATAATATCTCGCATAATTCTGCAAATAAATTATTATTAATAATGAAATCAGAAAACTTGCTTGTTCCAAAAGATTGTAGAACATTGCAAAAAACTCCTTCATTATGTAATATTGTAAATATGTCACCTGGTGTAGATATACATTTAAGTATTGAAAAAGGCATAATTGAAAAGATGAAAAATACATTAACAGAGAATTTAGAAATTTTACGGTTAACAATTAATATTGATGACTTACCATTGAGCAAATCATCAAAGAGTCAATTTTGACCTATTTTAATGTCAATTAATTTATTAGAAGTTTCAGAACTTTTTATTGTCCGTATTTATCATGGTATTTATCATTAAAAAACCAGAATCGGCAATGGATTTTTTAAATTTATTTGTGGAAGAATATTTGTTTTTAAGAGAAAATGGTATTACTATAAAGAATAAAGTTGTTAGGCCAATATTTAAAAAAATTATTTGTGAGGCACCTGCATTTGTTCTATCAATAAAATCTCATACAGGGTATTTTGGTTGCAATAAATGTACGCAAAAGGTAAATATCTTAAGTACGTAAATATCTTACGTAAATATCTTAGACAAAATGACATTTCCATAACTTGATGTCACATTAAGAACTAATAAAAATTTTGCTTTACATTCACAAGAACATCATAAAGGTTTTACTCCTTTAGAAAAGATATTGGTTTAGTTAGTAATGTGCCTCTCGATTATATGCATTTAGTATGCCTTGGTATTATGAAAACACTTATATTGTTTTGGACTGGAAAAAAGGAAATTAAAATTAAATGATCATGATATAAATTCAATATCAAAAACTATGAAAATTTTCCGAAAATATATCTCTCAGGAGTTTTATCATCTATCAAGAGCTAAAGAAGATGTAGAACATTGGAAAACAACAGAATTTAGATAATTTCTCTTATATACAGATCTTGTTGCATTGCAAGGAAAATTGCCTAATATTCAATATAAACATTTTTTATGCTTACACATCGCTATAAGAATTTTACCAGTTCATCAGAGTGTATTAGGCTTAATGCATATGCAAAATCTTTAATTCGATATTTTATTGAAAAGTAAAAAAATATATGATAAGAAACATATAACGTGCATAATCTTTGCGATGATGTATTATTATTTGGAAAACTTGATAATTTTAGTGCATTTAAATTCAAAAGTTATATGAGTCAGATAAAAAGAAAAAATGAAGAATGCACAGTATCTCTTACAATAAATATATAATAGAGTTGTTGAAGATAGAAAGCTAACATCTGCTAACAAGTTTAATTTACGTGAAAAAGATGACAACTCTTTAATAATTAATGAAAATGGAAAAATTTATAGATATTATAAAAAAATGTCTTTTGAAAATTTTACAATATTATTAACTCAAAGAAAATAACTGTGTTCTTTTAAGAAATTCTACTTATATGCTTATTTCAAATATTTATAAAAATGAAAGTAATGACATAAAAATAACTGGAAAAATTTTTCAAAATATATCAAATTTCATAGAAAAGCCTTCATTTAGTTTAGCTATAAAAGTCGTTGATATACATGAAACATCAAATACAGCAACATTTGATTGTAAACATATAAAAATATAATGTTTAATTTTACCAATGAATGATAAATTTGCAGTAATTCCATTATTACACAACAATTTGTAATATCTATTACATGTTAAAGTACATCATTCCTCATATACATAAAACGGCTTTTTCCTTTTCTCGCTATATCTCGAAAATTATTAGAAATATCAAAAAATGTTTTATACAAAGCTTTTTTTCGTAAAAACGGCTTTTTATATCGAGAGTAATTTCATCTCTTAAAAGTCTTTTTCTGTCGCAAATAAAAATTTCTAAATTTATAAAATTATCTAATTATATTAATGATTAAATATTTATCTTAAGGAGTTAGCAGTTAGTAATATAGAAATCTATGCAGATAACTCACCGGTACAATACACGTTCCCGAGAGTCCTGGAGTTCGACTTATCCGTCCTGTTTCTGAATTCATTGGCTTTCTCTGCTCGTTATCCGTATGAGTTTCTCGCACTCCCTCATTCAGGTGAAATCCAGTTCTATAAAAATGCAAATTATAAATATACTAATTACAATGAAAGGCCATGTTTTCCAATGAAAATAAGTCAAGAAAAATTGTTAAAAAATTATAATCATTTATAGCAAAATAGAGTTTTATTTAATTTATATAGCTTACAAATTAGCACATAATTAATACTAAATTAAATGAAAGTTATTTAGGTCAATATTTCGTATTTTTTGTGAGCCTCCGAATTTAATGTGAATAGACTTTATTATTCCTGAATTCGGGGATATAGCTTCTCAAAGTTATACAAATCGTAAACATGAAAGCGAGAATACCTTGCGAAGTCAACGGAATGCAAGAAAAACCAAAGACAACGAAACCGAACAATAACGCGATGACCTTATTTTTCATCTGAAACAAGCGCGACACGAAGACACAATTCCGTTATCATAATTTTATATTTTCTGATACTCTGTTTTCAATATTGAGTTGCCCACATTTACGTGAAAAAAATGACAATTCTTTAATAATTAATAAAAATGGAAAAATTTAGATATTATAGATATTATTAAAAAATGTCTTTTGAAAATTTTACAATATCACTAGCTCAAACAAAATAACTGTGTTTTTTTAAGAAATTCTAATTTTACCAATAAATGATAAATTTGCAGTAATTCCATTATTACACAACAATTTGTAATAACTATTGCATATTAAAGTATTATGTTCACACATGTAAAGTTTAAATATTATTTTGACATTTAATAATTTTTTTCTAATTTATATTTAATTAAAAATGTCACTTTTTGTACAATTTTAATCGTAAAAAAATGTTATTATGATTAATAATAAATTAAATTTTAATAGTAGTTTAATATAAGTGCTGTATATAAAATAAGTAGTAGTTATTTTCTCTGGTTTTTTAAGATAACATTTGTCATCGGTGTTATATAAGACTAAAACAAATTTGAGACACGAAAAAAGGTATATAAAAAACTATTAAAATTTTTTTAAAAAGTTTAGAAAATGAACAAATAAATGGATTTACAAATTTTAGTTGCGACGGAAAAGCATTTTTAAGAGATGACATCATTCCTCATATACATATAAAACGGCTTTTTCCTTTTCTCGCTATATCTCGAAAATTATTAGAGATATCAAAAAATGTTTTATACAAAGCTTTTTCTCGTAAAAACCACTTTATATACCGAAAGTAATTTCATCTCTTAAAAGTCTTTTTCTGTCGCAAATAAAAATTTCAAAAAATTTATAAAATTATCTAATTATATTATTAATAATTAAATATTTATCTTAAGGAGTTAGTAGTTAGTAATATATACAAATCTGTGCAGATAACTCACCGGCACAATACACGTTCACGAGTCCTGGAGTCCGATATCTCCGTCCTGTTCTTGAGATTCGTTGTCTTTGCTCGATGGGGTCTCTTGGATTCTTCAAGTGCTAGCACCAGACTGAGCGCGGATCCTTCTATCCCGGATCGATAGCCCGATCAATCCTGCGCACACGGGGTGCGTAATTATGGCCAATTACGTAGCGACACGCCGTCTCGCTGGCGAGCCGCGCGCTCAAGAAAGTATCGATAGTATACGCACCCCTGATTACGACACGCCAAATATGTCGAAATTCTTTCGAAGGGCTTTTTGCTAAGATCGGAATTTTCTATCTCGATCAGAAATATTATTAGGATCCATCGTCGATGATCATAGCCAGTCGTGATACGCCAACTTCTTCGCCAAAAAAAGTCCGCAGGGCGTTTCTTGGGGGTGCGACTCCATACAGCCCTGCTTCTTTGCGCGAAGATCATTCAACGGTCTGTGGATTTGCGCATTCCGATAACTTTCCGATCACGCCGTATCGGGTTGATCCGCGCCAGTTAAATTGCTTTTTCATATTATATATATATATGTATATATACAGGATGTCCGGTCGCGACCGCCCCATAGCTCAAGGGTAGATAGAGCAAGTCAAACTGAATATAAAAGTTCTCTACCATTTTGCGATTTTCGCAATAATTATTAAAATATTAATTAAAAACGCTTAGCGAACAATAGTATACATATCTACAAGATGTCCGGTAATAATCGTCCCAACTCTCTAGGGCAGATAGAGCAGATCAAACTGAACATAAAAGTATTATTTTGCAATAATTATTAAAATATTAATTAAAAACGCTCAGCGTATAAGCGCGCGACGCATATAACGCTCAGCATACCCTGAGAACATTATTTTGAATTTAAGTGAGACTTAAACATATGTCTATCTTTATCTTTCTTTCTAAATGAATAAAGACAGACATATATTTAAGCCTTGTTTAAAGCTAAAATAATGTTGATGCAATCGGACCTAAGAGTCTTATTTGCAGTCATTTTTTTTATTCGATAGATTGTTTTTAATTTCCAAAACTTTTAGAATATTTATTAAACAAATTAAATCGCTCTCGAGACATTATAAGTACAGAAGCTGGTCATATTTTGATAATTTATAGACTTTCAAATAAAATTTTATAATTATTGGCGATTAATTATAATTTTGAAAAAATTCTATACATATGAAAATTATTATTAATAGAAATATCGAAATACGATCTTTATTTCTGTACTTATATGCGTCTGGCGTCTCATGCGATTTAATTTTTTAAATAAATATTTTAATAATTTTTTGCGTAGAAGTTTTTGTAAAAACTATTGTAAAACTCTTAAACTTTTAAAATTTGATTAAAAAAGTTAAAAAATTATCGGAAAACAAAGTGAGAGGCAATTAAACTTGCATTGTCTCAGGTTTTTTTTTATTTAGTGGTCAACTATTTGTGTTTAATCATAGATTAAGATAACATAAAACTATGGCTGTGTTTCAAAATTCACTGTCAGTACTGCCAGCATATCGTCAATCAAACAACCTTGTTGTTCACTAAATACTAGACGAAGATAATAATATGCTGGCAGTGAATTTTGAAACACAGCCTATAAAACACGTAAACTTGTTTTCGTGCTAAATCACACCATAATGGACCAACTATAATTTCGGTATAAAAGAAATGTTAAATTGTCGATGCTTGGAATACGATTCAGTATGCAATAAGCATTGTGTGTCGTAGGCTTAAAACTATTAAAAATAAGGTAAAAAGTCTCAACAATTACTACGTTTCTACAAAGTAAGACGCCAGCGTCACACACCTGTTAGTGTATTTTTTATTTCATATTTCTTAAAATTATACTTACATTCTTTATTTAAGCGGTATATACCATAGTAACTTTTTAAAAATTAAAAATAGATTGATAAAAAAATGTATTAATAAGATTAGTTATAACAAAACAAAATAAATTTTTTTACTCCTTTTTTTACATTACAAATAATGTAAAAATTTTCAGTAAATAAGGTCCATGATGTTTATTTTTTGTCAACAATAGTTAATTTTAATTTATTGAACATTTTGAGACGTTAAGTTGATTGCAAATTTTAAATAAAATAAATACTGATTTAAGTTTAATTCAAGTTTAATTAATTTAAGTTAATATTAATTTTAATTAAGTATATATATATATTTAAAAGTTTAATTTACTTTAATAATATATTGTACAGGTAATATTTTACTTTAACAATACATCTTTGAATGTGTGTGTATGTTTGTGTGTTGCTATGATTATTGCAATTATTTATAATTGTACAATTTGGTTAATAATAGTAACACATTATATTTTTTTATCTTTATTAAATAAAAAATTGATGTTATATTTATGTTTTTAATTTGTCCCAAATATTAATGTAGTTAAAAAATTCATATTTCTACTTTAAAAATATATTGTTCTTAGTTTATTACTGATAATGTGGAGTTGTTTTGTGTAATATTTGACCATTTTTATCGTAATTGTAGATGTTCTTCTCTAAAAGTAAAGTATAATACAAATAAATGGGAAAAATTTTTGACAATTCAAATTTTAAACAACAAATAAAAGCAGGTGTAAAATATGTCGAACGCTTACAGTATTATGTGTCTTTAATGACAGAAGATGGCTTATGGCATGATGACAAAAAAGAATTGGAATGTCTTCTCCGTTCCATAGCCGAAAATTCGAAATCTTATATTTATCATTTTGTTGTACATGAGCTTTTGTTGTACATGAAATAGAATCGTTGCTACACAATCGTCACGGTAAAATTTAATAAATTAAATAGTATTATAAATATTAATGCAATTGTACATTCTAAATGTGTAAATATATTTAATTTTAGGAAATTCGATTGCAATTTAATAAGTGCATTTAACTTTGACATGATTATTCGATGTCTAAAACAATATCGATTAATATACAAGCGAAACAAATTAATAAATATGTCAGAAAAAAAGCAGCTTTTAGAACGGCTACTTACTATTATAGTACAATACTATCGACCACATATATCCTTTTCCGTTATAGAAAAGTATTTAGATAATATTACGGAAGAAGTGTTATTTCACCTTAAAACAAAATATCCTGCGCATCCAAAATTCTCGATATTTTCTGATCAATTTTTTGATTGGAGAAACAATAATATCAACGACAATTTCTAGAATGAGACAGAAGCTAAACAGATTATTTGGATTCTCCAAAAATTTATAACTTCCGAATTGGATAATTATACATTATTGCAACTATTGATAACAGAACGGGATTCAATGGCATATATGTGATGTAAGTTATTTCACTCAAAAAAATGATCTTGCAACTTCAATAAAAATTTTCTAGATGTAAAAATTTAACTGAAACAGATAAATTATTAGCGAATATTATGATATTGCATATATTTTGCACTTAATCAATTTAAATGACAAAGACAGAATCTATATCTGTACTATTAGTGTTTTAGACAAAAATATTTTCTGTGGTGTCTATCTTTAAGACCTATTGACAAGAACAATTATATTTGTGATTAATATTTAGCAATAGGATCTAAATTGTCTAGAGATATTGCTAGACTATTGCTGCTATAAATTCTATACGTGACAAACAATATTCTAACACTAACAGACGCAAAAAATACCAATAAATTTTAATTGAGACGTCTAGAAATCTATTTACATTGGCAAAATATTTTTTTGAGTGAATTTAGATTATGTTAAATATTATAATTATAGTTTGTTAAGCGATGTGCGAGCATAACTAGGGTAAGTGTGCCAATTACTGTGCTCCTTAAGCTGATGCTCGATGATTTTTATTAATTTAAAGAGTTTTCCTAATTTTTTTTACTTCTCAAAATATTCATTTCATAATTCAATGGTTTCTTAATATTATAAATTTTTTTGTAATTAAAATATTTAAAAAAAACTGAAAAATAATTAAAATAAATTAAAAAAGATTTGAGTCAGTTACTAGACACCTAAAAATCGCAAAAATGAATTATTGTGTCTGATATACTGTGCCCTCTTCCCAAATACGGTGCTTCAAATACTGTGAACAATCGTACTGCGAGAGAGCACAATAATTACCACATCAACAAAAAAATTGTTCAATTACTAGACACGCAGTAATTGAAACAAGTACGGAATTCTTACTAATTATTGGATTCATTAAAAATAAAGTTATATATTTCAAAAATTAATTAAACTGTTATTTATTCATAATCTATATAGGTTTTAATAATGTAATATTTAATTTTTTACGTTCTGATGTATGTTAATCTATTACATATCGACGCAAATATATTGCTGTTTCTTAAGCTTTTGAACAAGATTAACATGAGCAACAAGCTACATCAGGTATCAAAAATTTTAATTATTATTTTCAGTATTTAAAAAATATAAATATGTCATATGATTTTAATATATACCTAACCTACATAAAAATTGAATTAAAAAAAAAATTAATATCCATAATTTCATAATATTTGATTTTATTATGCAGGAAAATAAATTAAGGGCACAGTAACTAGTTGGCCCACAATAATTGACACATTTACCCTATGTTTTTTATATCTTATAAAACAAAAAAATATGATTAATAAAATATGATAATAAAATTTTTTAACATTTATATATTTATATTTTAATATAGTTTATAGAACGCTGTGATAAGTATTTGCGACCTCTTATATGTTACCACGTAGCCAGAAGGCTTGGCATACGCTGCGTTCTGAAGATGGAAAAAATACCATATGATTTGATTTACAGAGAAAAACAAAGTATTGCCATCATATGGAAGCCAAAATAGTACGTATAATTTTAATTGAAAAATTTGTTAAACTTTCTTGTTTTCAAGATTGGCATAATTTTATTTTAGTCATAATCAGCAACTCAAACAGTTTTATTATGTATTTAGTATTTTGATATGTGCTAGTTTCAACGCTTTTCATATTTTATATTATATGCAGAACATATTGTGTAATTCTTGTTGCAATTGTTTCTATGATTTTATTTTTGAGATAGCATAAATCTCTGATTTTCACATTTTTTATCCTCGTTGAACGAGAGTCATAGATTTGTGTTTGTTTAATGATAAGATGTAATTAACTTTACCTAACAACAGTTTAGAGGGTTTTCTTATAAAGACACCTGAGAAATGTTATGTACAGTGTGAAACATCATAAATTTACGTGATCTCAAGGATAGAATCATAAAAACAATTGTAAGAAGTAGATATTCTGATTTTTAGCATTCGGATTTAGTATAGAATATGAAAAGTGTTGAAATTATAAGATGTGTCATGCCATTAATAGGACATATCGAGATTTACTGAATAGGTAGAAAAACTGTTTTAGTTGATTATTACTAAAAATTTCATATTAATATTGAGTTTGTATTTATAAAATCGACTGAACCCCCATCATTCATTTTTGGACACCTTGTATATTGTGTGTGCATATATATATATATATAATACATATACACACGTATATTTTTTATTATTTTCAGTGATATTGAAAAATATTGGTTTCATGCAGAGTATTTTATGATAATCAAAAATATCAGAGACCACGAAATCGATTATTTCGAGAATTTACCTTTTGTCATTGTCAGAGGAAGATATAATTCTTTATCTTGTGAAGATCTATTTAGTGATGTACAGTTTGGCAATTTTTTACATATAGTTTTTTATACGTATTTTTATTAATTTTAGTTAATAATTAAAATAACAATCAATTATCGATCTTGATCTAAATGATACGTTAAATCCATGACCATAGTAGAAATATTTTGTAATTTTTGACGCAAAAATTCTAAAAAGAACTATAATTATTATTCTAACTATATTTTTTTTTCATTTTTTTATTTTAACTGCAACTTTTTAGATTATTTCTACATATAATTTTTATGTACGAAACATATAATTTTTATGTTTAGAGTCTAAAATTTGAACCATGTAGTTTTTCATAAATTAACTTAGAAAGTTCAGAATAGTTGTACTTTTTATGATAATATTCTATTTACTTTATTACTTATAAAAATGTTCGTAAAAAGCTTTGGAGACTTGTAAAAATTTTAAATGTTATTATTTATAACTTACTACAATTTTATTAAACTTATTGTGAAATTATATCATTTTTACAAATTTGTAATTTGTTGATGAAAATTTTAATTTTTCGTAAAAATACGTAAATTGTTATAAAATTATTTTTACTAAAGGACTCTATATATTTTATAAGCAATGAGTAAAGTATTTTTATATTTATAATTAAAATTTTGTTATGTTTTTCTAGATAATAACTTGGATAATAACTGATCTTATCTTTCAAGTAATACCTAATGAGGAAAAAAACCCGTGGAAATTAAATATTATGAGAAAAATACTAAAAAATGAAGATATTAATATTACAGCACCAATAAAGGTAATTTATCGAGCATCTCATAATATAAACTAATAGTCATATAATAATATGTAAAAAAATTATACAAATTATAGTTATCTATATTCTCCGCTAAAAAAGTGAACAAATAGGAAAAATTTATGAAATTTTAAATGCTTATAACATAGGCAATAATCGCATCGTGATTAAAAACCGAAAATGAAGCTTGAAGTGTGTACATTGAGAAAAATGTCGATCGGGTGAGATAATTAGTTTTTTAATGGCGGATGTCACAATGAAGACCTGCAAAATTGATTGAGAAAGTTTAGGGAATGAGTTGCATGGTGAATCAATTGAGCTATATATAATAGAATAACAAGTGCTTGAAAGTTGAAATTTTTCTCTTCAAAATGCGTCATCGCAGAACTTGATATGGTTATTTTTCAACGAGTTACGTTAATTTAAAGAGAATACGAATTTTAAATTAAATAACGATTTTAAATGTTAAAACACAATTAAAAATTATCATATCAACTGATCAAAAAATAAAAATAAAGTTTCAAGTCTATGTTTTGAGAAATTTTTGTCGACTACGTAGAATGATTAGTTTTTCAATGACGGATGACCCAATAAAATTAATACTTTTTCAGATTAACATAACTTAGGGAAAAATTACATATACAAGTTTTGCGATAACGCATTTCGAAAGGAAGAATTTGAACTTTGATGCGTTTTGTATCCCATTGAGCTCAATTAATTCACGCAACACACTAAAGTGGATTTTCCATTGATCAATTTCTTATTTTATCATCCGCTATTAAAAAATTAATTGAAGTTAATCACAAAATCAACGTTAAAAGTTTCTTGAAATACAAAGTCCAAATTTCATTTTCATGTTTGAATCGCTTCGATACAATAGGTATTAACTGTGTTATGAGTGTTTAAAATTTCATAAATTTTTCCTATTTTTCTGTATCACTTTTTTTTTTATACCGAAATGTACAACTTGAGTTGTATATTAATTAATTAATTTACAAACAACTGAACAAAATATTGATTATATTCTGCTATTACATTTTCCACACACATACGATACGCACATGCATACGCATGCACACACGCACACACACACGCACACACACACATATGCACACGTGCACGCACACGACACACACACGCACGCACGCACGCACACGACACACACACGCACGCACACGACACACACACGCACGCACACGACACACACACGCACGCACACGAACACGCACGCACGCACACGCACGCAGGTTAGATCTGCCATTGTAAGGACAAAACTAAAAATAAGAAATCAAGAAATCAAATTTGCGATTGGTATGATTGTAATACATTGTCGCAGAAATATATCGCCACGTGAGGCTTGGATTGAAGCAAGTCACTTTGGCGTAATAATAGGTTGGCATTTTAAATATAAAGCTACGTTTATAAAAGAATCATTGGGTTATATAGCTCCATATCTGGCCGAAGGCCGTGAAGAAGATCAGCACATTTGTTCAGAATGTAGAAAATTAGATCAAGCGCATTACATAATTCTCACTGAGGATGATAAAATATGTTACATAGCACACGGTACGAATATTAGTAGCATCCTTATGCATTATAAGTTTTTTTCTTATATTATCTTTAATCCGTACAACATAAAAAATCTGTTTTATTTTAGATGACATATCGATATGTCAATTTTATCCATTGAATAATCCGCAGATTGGTAATGTAGAGATAGGACGATATTTTTCTAGATTCCACGGCACTAGTTATATACCAATTCAAAGCCTGGCAGAAGAGTAGCCAAACGATATATCCACAACAAAATATATAAAATTTTTAATAAAATAGAACGGAAAGTAATAAGGTATGATTCGACGTGCTTTAATAAGGGAAGGTACATTATTGTAATAAATAGAAGTAAGATGGATTTATTGAATACGTCAAAAATTTGGAGAGGAGATAGTCTCCACAACAAAATGTATAAAATTTTTAATAAAATAGAACGGAAAGTAATAAGGTATGATTCGACGTGCTTTAGTAAGGGAGGGTACATTGTAATATATGGAAATAAGATTGATTTATTGAAGACGTCAAAAATTTGGAGAGGAGAGAGGAGATCTCCACAACAAAATGTATAAAATTTTTAATAAAATAATACGGAAAGTAATAAAATATGATATTTAAGAATATTTTCTTTATTTCATATACTAATCTTAACAAAAGATCATTAGAGGGGAATATTTTGAATTTTTTAGAATATTTTATTGGAGGAAAGCTTTAGAAGGAATTCTTCTAAAATAGAGAATACAATTTTTTCGGTGTATGTTTCTCAAAGTGCATTTTCTGAGGAGAAACCTTATATTTTGTAATACATTTATATACACAAATATGTATTATATAAATATGTATTATATGTGTGTTACACATAGAATTAATTATGTTATAAATATATATTACAAAGTATGATATAAAATTTAATATAAAACATTTAACAAGAGAGTATATTATAAAATGTGTTACAAAATATATATTATATAAGTAATTTTATACTACACATAAAATTAATTATATATTTTACAATATATTTATAATTATATTTCACAAAATAGAATACACAATTTATTACAACATATAATTTGAAATTTAATAATGTACAAAATAATTTATTACACGAAAATATCCAATATACCTATGTCCAATATAAAATTTATTAGAAGCTTTTAGATCAAACGTAGCTGGATAGTCTATCACGACCAAAAGAATTATTAATAAATTTCGATTACGTCTCTCTCAATTAAGAGAATCTGGAATTTTAAGGAAATTTTGTGTTATTGTACGTGGTCTTTCGATTTGGTATTTTTTATTTTGGTAATATTTATTGAAATAATATACACATATATATTTTATTAAAATACTTTTTTATTGAAATTATTAAAACATTAAATTTTATGTGAAATAAAATATGCATTTTAATTCTATATATACGTATATATTACTTCATAATATATGCTAAAGTGGAAAAAGATCACGCAGCTAATAATATCTAATAAAACATATTAATAAATCTATTATATGTTTCGTACTTTTGAGATCCACGATTATGGATCTAGCACGGACACGAACCACAATTTGTGGATCTAGCACGGACTCGAATCAATCGGTCGTTTTACCGTGGCACTAGAAAGTGGATCCAGCCAGGTAGTTCCGAAAACTCAATTGTGGATCCAGTTAGCGCCACTGTACAGCGGGGAAAAAGCGTTCCCTAAAAAACGGTGGCATGACCCTTCTTATTTTTCTCTCTGGTTGAACTAAATAATAAATATTTTCTAAAATTAAAGTAGAAATAAATTTAGAGTAAAACTAAATTTATAATTTATAAACTAAAATATTTTTTAACACTTTTAGCTTATTTCCACAAGTTCACAAATATTCCTTCATGCAATTTCTAGCGGAAATCTATCTTATAATATTTCGTATAAACTGTAAAACGAAAAAATTTTTTTCGTCTACATCTCTTTAGGGGGAGTAAAGAGGGATTATAGAATTCTCAAAAATGAGAATCTATTTTTTGGTAAAATACGCCAAGTAAAATATGTGCCCTGTGTGTACGATTCAAATTTCGCGGAAAGAATTAATTTCTAAAGAAATTCACGCATTAACATCCGCGTATGGCTCTCATTGCCAAGTTGATAATTACGTGTTTATATATACTTATACATATATTTATATATTTATATATTTATATATTTATATATTTATATATTTATATATTTACATATTTACATATTTACATATTTACATATTTACATATTTACATATTTACATATTTACATATTTACATATTTACATATTTATATATTTACATATTTATATATTTACATATTTATATATTTATATATTTATATATTTATATAATTATATATTTCTATATTTATGTATATTTATATAGTTATATATTTATATAAAAAATTTTTATTAAGATTGTAAAATTTTTTAAGGTTTATAATAACTTTATAAATCTCTTTATATTATAATCACAGAATTGAAGTACAGTCGGACCTTTTATCCTACGACCCTCTTATGCTATGAAACTTCTTATCCTACGACAAAAAATCCTCTCATGCTACGACCGCGAAAGGGGATTTATACCCCCACTCTCAAATTTTTGTCGTAGGATCAGAGGTTTAAGGGGAAGATTCCGAACCGAAAAATGTCGTAGGATAAGAGATTCGACTGTAATACAATAGTGCATTAAATACGTTTACGTAAAATTATTGTGCGATAACTTACGTCTCCGGCTTACGTTTACGACTCTGCCGGTAACGGTTACGACAATCTCTGTGCTCAGGCCCTTTAGCTGTTTTATATTACCGACAAAATATAACCTCATGGTAATATATTTGTTTAATATAAAAGTTGCAATTTATATACATAAAATAAATTAATAATAATGGTAGTAGAGAGCAAAAGAATATATCGCAAAACTTATGATGTAACTGAAGGTAATATAGATCTAAGAATAAATTAAAAAATTTAGATATAATGAACTACATAATTTAATACAAATTCATAAAATCAATAATCAAATTATAAATAGAAATGAAATTATAATAACGGACGTTTCGAGCTCACTCTTTGAGTCTTCTTCAGCGCAAATAAATATAATATTGATTCGGTATCGGTGGTAATATATTAGTCGTTAAAAAACATAAACTGACCTCGGTAAAATAATTAGTCGCAAAAATGGTACAGTCGAACCTCTTATCCTACGACAAAAAATTCTCTCATGCTACGACCGCGAAAGGGGAATTATACCCCCACTCTCAAATTTTTGTCGTAGGATCAGAGATTTAAGGGGAAGATTCCGGACCGAAAATGTCGTAGGATAAGAGGTCCGATTGTATATACATATAAAAAAATAATAATAACGTTTATCAGTCATCTAAGAATACTCAGTGATTGCCAAACTAGGAAGTATTTTTTCGTAATTAGATATAGAGAATAGTAACTCGATTATATACATAAAATAAAATCGTGTTCCCATTGTAAGAATTGCATGAAGGAATATTTGTGAACTTTTCGAAATGAGTTTAGAAGTATAGTAAAAACATTTTGCTGCACAACATTTCCTTCAAAATGTTTTTTATCTAGGTTTCTAAGCCTTATCTAATTATTATCTAAAAGTTCACTAAAATTCTTTCATGCAATTTATATCTGGAACCTATATCTTATTTTATTGATGCAAACTACAAAATGTTCATATCAAACAATTATTGTTTACAACCTGGCTCCAGAAGCCGATAAAAAAATTGTAATTTTTAAATTTTTTTCTTTATTAACATATAAGATTGCATAGGTTCCCAGAAGGTTTCGATGTATACTTTTATCGTAGAGAAGAATTGATTATTCTATACAACCAATAAAAATATTTTGGTATAATAAAAATATCGATAATACAGGACGGTTTAGCATTCCCAGCAAATATATAGTCGGTAATATAGAAGACTTTAGAATCGCAAATAAATAATTGTTGCGGTTAGTAAAAAAGAACACTTTGGCATGTGAAAATAATTTTATGTAAAAATTATTAGTAAATCTTTTGCAACTTTTAATAGATATAGAAATTATTTAATAATTTTACATATAACATCTATCATTTAGAAGTAATGTGTAATTTAAGACTTAATAAAAAACTTAAATTGATAAATGATTGTTAAATAATGATTCTTACGTAACATATTGCGACTAGTTTTATTACATCACATACACACATCTTAACATTTGAAGAATCATTATATATTTATTATACGTCTTTCTAATTTGTATATTTATTAATTCGAAAATAGCGTACCTATTTTATCACAATACATTATAACATATTAATTATGAAAAGTCTTTTCGAGATTTTCTCTAATTAAAAGAGAACAATTCTTTATTTCAATTAATTACATATTAATATATATCCGGGAAAAAAAGTTAGCCATATATGGATTTTGTCAATATCTGATCATGTCTTACCAAGTATAGTCATATATGATATTATATGATAAATAAAATCATATGATATTATATATGATTTTATTTAATTATCTTATTATCATATATAACTATATTTGGCAAGATATGCTCAGATATTGACAAAATCCATATATGGCCAATTTTATATGGACTTTTTTTTCGGGTAGTATATAATTGTAATATATAATATATAACTAATCATATGTTATACTTTTTATATCCGTATTATCTGCATATATACACGCGATAAACTTTGATTTATTAAAGTGAACAACTATTGCTAAATCGAAAACGATAAATTATCATATTATTTAACTAAAGACACTACGCTTAAACTGGTTTTTTTATCAATGATTCTGCGACGCAAGTTTTATTCAGTGATAAGAGAAAAATGCGCATTGTAAGCACTTATTTTTATAAACTATTCGTTAAAATTTTAGTCTGTGTATCACAGTAACGTGTTGAGAAAATATTTATCTGTTTAATCGGGTACAAAAGAAATTTAAAATTTATTTTAATGTGTAATTAATTAATTCGTTATTTAAAATAAGTTATAAAAAATTAAGTTATTATCGTATCACACGGAATACATTAAAATTAATATATATATATACACACTACCCTCCATAAGTTTGGAAACACCCTATAAAAATTTTTAATGTAAAGAAAATATATAATAAAATCGATTTATTTTTGTTTGTAAATGTTTATTTACTAATTATATTAATTAACTTGAGTCTGATTCATACGGTATCTGGTGCGTCATTGTCATTTTCAGTGATTGTGATTAATTTTATCAATTTTACAAAAACTTAAATTAAATTGCACTTACAAATGACTTCTTATCACTCTGACGTGTAGTTATAATTCGCGCACACATTACAGGCGCTACTACGTCTAATATGTTGTACTAGCTCTAGTTATAGCAGAATACGTGCTGTAACAGATCAGCACGTGAAATTCAACTTCGAGCGCTCCGGTATTACGAAATAATCACTGATATATTTTCGGCATGTATAAATGTTCCAAGTGTCCTAAGTGGAAATATTTGTTGTCGTATGATATATATTTATATCCAAAACTTACATAGATCACTGTCGTACAACTGTTTATCTGTAAAATATAGGGTGTTTCCAAACTTATTATATATATATATATATATATATATAATATATATATATATATATATATAATGTACACTAAAATATTAATATAATTTAAAACATAATTATTTTCTAAAATATACATATAATTTAATTATATATTTAAAAATAAATTATAAATAAAATATAAATAATAATTAATGTTTGTATATTACTATAATATTATTTATATATAATTGGTATTTCCACGCTCATCCTAAAGAATTATAATTTTCAATCATTAAGTACAGCATCCAATTTACGTCATTATTTACTTCACATTGATCCACATATCAAAGATCAACGTTTTTCGTTTGGATACTTAAACGAGCAATTCAGTGTCGCAGTTGACGCGCAGATATTATTCCAATGACGTAGACCGTAGACGATTCGAAATTTTATTCGCCGATTCCTTATATTATAAATGACAAGTTTTCAAGCGTGGCGAGAATGTTGATCCTCTCATTTACAAAATGATATACAATATACAATAACACAATAATAAGTCTATCGATAATATAGATATGAAAAGGAATAAATTTTTTATTCAAAAATTACTCATATTCGAAGCCATTACATATTTATGAGAAAAAAGTAACATTCTTTTATCATTGTTCACACATCCTGACACAATAATCTTGTGCAACTTGACAAATTTGAATGCAATTAATTTAATATTTTATTATTATTATGACTGAATAAATAAATAAATATATATGTATGTATATACAATATTTATAATCTTTAATTAATATTAAGAATCTCTTTCTCTAAATATTAAAAAATATTGATTTAGTTATAATAAATTAAAAAACTTTCTTCATATCTCTTTTTTTTAAAACAATTGTTCAAAAAGAATTTTTGTCATATTTGCGTGCTTTATTTTTTCAATAGTGATATATATAATTATGGGTGTACGAAAACAATGTAATCTCTCTCTGTAGAATACTTTGCAATAATATTTTTCTTATTTTGTAACAATATTTTAGAAAGAAATGCGATGTGTATCTTTTCTTATTTTTCTCTCTTATTATCAATACAAATATATTTTCTTATTGTTACAGTAAGATATGTAAATATCTACTGTATTACTTTTAATGTTTTTATTATGAATCTTACTATTGGATTGTGGTGTTTTTTTTATATATCTCACAATTAGAATAACAAATATGTGTATATTGGCTTGATTATTGAGAAAACCTGAATTAAAATATATCTCATATGATTTAAAATAAAGAATAAAAATAAAATTATATGCACTTTTAAAACTATTGCAGTCTCTCACTTAAGATCATTGTAAAAGTTATCTTAAAACATTCTTTCTAGTAATTTATGTTTTTCACAAGAAATAATCTTCTTGAAAGTTTACACTCGTAATCGAGTAATTTCGTCGTATATACAACGATAACAAAACAAAACTGCGGTAAAAGCGATATTTTGCTTTATCATATTAACGGGAATTACGGCTATGCAATTTATCATGCTTGATGGTTTTAAACAGGTTGGGAAAAACCCAGTTCCAGACAGTATTTCCATAAGCCCGCATAGCATTAACCATTTAACATCAATCTTTAATCTCTACCTACTTGACACAACCAATCTCGTCACAGCCAAGCGAGAGAGAAAGAGTAAATATTTCATCCCAGTTCTTTTTTGCAAGAATAGAGAAAAACTGTAAAAATACTCGTGCGATTATAAATGCGCAAGCACGAAGATATAAGTAACTCGCAAGAGAATGTAGACTTACATACTTAATCTCTTTGAAAGATATCTTGCTGGCATTTCGAATAATTCAAAATATGATTGAAGCTACGTTTTCTTCTCAGAAAATTAATTAACAAACATAATTAATAATTATATTAATATATAATAATTAATAAAAATACGTTAAATCTATTTTTCGTCTTTTCGAGATAACACTGCAATGTTATATAGTTTCATTTAAAAATACTTTTTAGATTACTCTATCATAAAGGGGAAGTATCTGTTAAGAAGTCGAAAAAAAAGCGGTGAAAAAATATGTGTACAAGGAAAAAACATTTAGTCACAGACAATATAAAATAAAGGAAACATTTTTTAAATAAAAATATACATTAAGTTACTAATACATACCAAGTGAGTTATCACTGTGATCAAAATTATTTTAAGTGCTATATTTATATAAATATATTTATTATGTATTTATAGTAGTATATATATATGTATACTACTATCTATATATATAAGTATTGTCTGTCTGTATGTATGATCGCGAACTCCTTCCACATTTGTGGACCGATTTTCGTGAAATAGGTACCAAAATGTTGCAAATTTTTCGGAAAAGGCTGTTATGTTGTTTTTTTTAAGTTTCACCCACCCACGCATCCATTCACGCGCTTGCGCATTTATGGACCGATTTTCATGAAATTGGTATCAAAATTTCGCAATTTTTTAGGAGATGATTACTAGGTGATTTTTTTTAAGTTTTATCTCACCTACGCATCCACCCACGCACCCGTCCACACGCGCGAGTATTTATCTACCGATTTTCAAGAAATTGGTATCAAAATTTCAGAAATTTTTCGGAAAAGCTGCTATGTGGGTTTTTTTAGGTTTTACCCACCCACGCATGCACCCACACATCCGTCCACGCGCATGCGCATTTATGGACCAATTTTCACGAAATTGGTATCAAAATTTCGCAAATTTTTCGGAAAAAACTGCTATGTGCTTTTTTTAGGTTTTGTCTACCCACGTAACCTTGATAATATGATATTTGTTAAATCCTGTATTTGCTCATGGTCAACTTTATGTGGCATTTTCTAGAGCAACCAAAAGTGTAAAAATTAAGATTGATGAATTCATAATCAAGGACATCTAATTGAAGGAAGTGAAAAATGTTTTACAAAAAATATAATATACAGAGAAATTTTGTAAATTGATAAATTAAAAAAATTGTATGACAGCTAATAATGGCGGGTTAACGGTAGATAAATTAGACGTAAACAAAAAAAATTAAGTAAATAAAATTAAAAAAAAAACCACATAGCAGCCATTCCTGAAAAATTTGCAACATTTTGGTACCAATTTCGTAAGAATCGGTTCACAAATGTAGAAATTAAAGAAGTTTTTTTGAAAAAAAATTGTTAATTGGCAGAGAAACCTGGAAAAACATTTTTTCGCGAAAACATAACCTCCTATAATTAAAAAATATAAATGTATAAATAGATTGAAGAAATGAGCAATCAAAGATATCTTATTAAGTGAAATCTAAAATTTTTTATGAAAAATATTATATAGAGAGGTATTGAAAATTGAAGAATTATAAATTGTGTGAGAACTAATATTAGCGAGGTCAGTATTGGATAAAGGTTTTGCGGCCCGCGCGAAGCGCGGAAAGCTAGTAAATACATAATACATAATAGATATAGGTAAACATATACATACATATTAATATTATATATACACACATGTGCATATACATATAATTAATATGTTATTTTATATATATATATATGAATATATATATATATAATTTTTTTAAATATTTAATTAGATACATTATATATATATATATATATATATATATATATATATATATGTATATAATATGTAGATTAATTTGACTCCTTCATGTACAATTATAATTATATATATTTAAACATAATAGCTATATAATAAACCTAATAGAGAGAATAATAACTGAAATTTCTTAATTATTGAACAATTTTCTCCTAAATTTAATTTTGCAAATATACTGCTAAGATTATTCGCTATATTATTATAATTCTGCCGAAGTAGTATTTAAAAATTAATTGCGCAAACAGTTATTATTTTTTAAAAAATCTATATTTTTACATCTATTTTTAAAAAATATATCTATATAATTGCAAATCATAAAGTTCATACAAGATTTCGTCGTTTATAAATTTTATAAATGTCAAGGTATATACATATATATATATCGATAATGATCTAAACAGCAGACACGAAAAAATTTAGTTTCAATGGCCGATATTCATAGTTTATTCTTATATTTAAGATCATTTTAAGTTTGGTTTTAAATTGTAAAAATTTCATTTAACAAATTAAATCTGAGTCGAAGATCTTACTTAAGACGAACTTAAATATAAGAACGGACCATATACATATATACACATATTCTGTGTTCTAATTAAATGAAATTTTTAATAGATAAAATAAGAAATCTTATTTAAAATTTTGTAATCTAATAATTTTTTTGGATACATTATAAAATAATTTTTATCTTCCAGATTTTTTATACATTATTTTATATATAAATGATAAAAAAAGATTTATTACTATATAAATTGTTAAATGCACGTTCGATTTTTTAAAATTTATTCTGGCTTATCTTTTAAATATTAATGAGGCAAGAATCGATAAAGAGTCAGCGCATACTGAAAATGCACAATTATATTTGGAAAAATTGACGATTTCCAAAGGTCTTCATGAAAGGTTACGGCATCGTTTTAGATAACACTTTTTAATTGGTATTTCTCATTAAACGATCGTTTCTAAGTCGCAGATTTTTATAAGTATTATTATTTCATAAAGATGATAATGTATAAACAAAAAAATTATATCTCTATCCTTTCGAAGGGAATCAATATCGGTGCATTCAAACCGAGCGATTTATCAACTTAATTAAAAACCTCATTTATGTAATTTCTTCTTAAAACCACAATGAAACATGTGATAAATATAAATGCAGACGTAATATGTTGGCAAAGCCAAGAAAGAATGAAATTCATCGGCAACGCTGACTTTGCAGTTTTATTCGTTCGTTATAATATATACGTGTATATATATATATATATATATATATATATACACGTAATATATATATATATATATATATATATACACGTAATATATATATATATATATATATATATATACAATCCGATATACAGCTATTCAAACATGGTAATCATCATTTTTCGAATACATCTGAGAAATAATATTAATGTTTGTACTTGATTATTATTAAATTAACAATTAGCGGAAGAACAGTTCATCTACGGAAAAATAAATCAAATTTCCTTAACAAAAAACTTATAGTAATAGTTGCACAAAACATTAATGCTGTTTATTAAAATAAATGTTAATGTATCTTTATAAACCTTTAAAACTCTTAAACGGTATAATATTAAAAAATAGGATAGCTAAAAAATTGAACAATATTCTGTATTTGTTAATATTGCATTTGTATTATTGCATTTGTTAACAATGATGATTTATTATTTGAAAATCTTTGAAATAAAATGTATAAATATTGGAGCCTTATTTATTCGAATTATTATAAATATAGGTACCTACGAATTCTGCAATGCTAAAATAAAATCGATCCTTTGAACTGCAAACACGTATACTGCTCTCTTGTCCACATATGTTTGTCACCTTTTGGTAAACATATATGGATCTCCATATGTATGACTTGCTTTATATATACACATACATATATATATATATATATATATATATATATATATGTGTGTATTTGTTTCATAATATTTCATAAATTGTTATTAATTTATATTTAAAATTGCATAAATCTTTATGTAATATTTTTTTTTAGTTTAGTAATAATAGGATTAATAATACATTATTGATATATAAATGTATTATTAATGTTATTAATAAAAGAAATGTCTTTCATGCAATTGCATAATTTATCACAACAAATAGTCTACAAATTATCTATAAATATAAATAATGTATGTGAAAATAATTTAATAGCTTTTTATAAATGTTACACTATATTACTATATTTATATATTTATATATATATATATATATATTTATATTAATATATATATATATATATTATAATATATATATATATATATATTTATATGTTTATTAATATGCAAAACTAGAATATATAAAATAGGATTTTTTATTTTTTAGAACTTTTTTTATCTTCTCCCTTGTTTTCTGTTTAGCATTTGCGTAGTAAAAATTAGTCTCATATCAAATTAAATTGAGCAAATTCTCTCATTCTCGAATTTACAGATGTGAATAAAACGAGTTCACAATAACATAAGATACATCTTAATTATCATTATCATATCGCATAAATTATCATCAACAAATTGCAAGTTCATCTTCTCGACGAAATTTGGTTTATCCCAGACGTGCCTTCGGAGAATATTTTCTTATCCGAAATTTGTTATCTCGGAAGGACTCTTGCATCCTGCAAATCGTAAATTCGATGAGCGGGAAGTTACAACGAAGTTTCCCAACAGATGCATGACTGGTCGACTTCGTAGTGGGGGACACAGAGTGATCGAGCGATTTATATAGGAGAAGAAATACTTGCCACGCCAGCATTTCAAGTTTGAACGGCGAAACCGTACGAATACCCGTTATTACGATCGTTGTTTTCTGATACCAAATTAGGTAGTACTGGTGAAACTATAATATATTTACCAAGTTGGTGATTAGACACTTCGACACATTCAACAATCATGGTAAATAGATTTTTTCAATATTTTATATTCTGTGTAATGAATATTCTATTAATTGAATAATTTTAGATAACATTTTAGTAAAATATTTTTAAAGATATTTCTTTGAATAAAGATTTATTCATTTTTTTGATAATTAAATTTATTATTGTTTTGATATATATATATATATATATATATATGTATATATAAATATATTTATTTATTTATTTATTACTAACATAAATATTATATAATTATATAATTAGATAATAAACATTTATGACCATTTTTATTAAGTATTGTCAAAAAAATTAATTTTGTTTATAATTAAGAAAATTATTTATAAGATTATATATATATAACATTTATTATTAAAATTAAATTAGAATTAATTTAGGATATTATTATTTGATAGTATTTATTTTACTCTAATATTTTCATATTGACTAATTTACATTGATTTCATAACTTTATATTTAGAGGATGATAAGTCTCCAAAATAAACCTTTTGTTAAAATATGTAAATTCGATTTTCTTTTATATCTTGTTAGTAAATATAAAAGATAAAGTTTTTAAAGAAAATATTAAAAAATTTTTTTTTATTTCAATATCATAACCATTAAGATCTATACGTCTTGAATTTAAATCTGAATGTAAAAAATTATATTTTTTTTTTAAATATTTGGTTGTAATTTTTTTCATAGAACGCATTCGTGTACTGCAAAGATTTTTAGACACGTAGTATGACTACCTAAGACACAACATACATGTATAAAATGTATATGTATAAAATTGGTAGTTGTACTGACCCTAACAGCACATATGTTCAAAAGATGTTTTTAAGAAATCCATAGAATGTTAAAACATATTTTAATATCCTGTGAATCTTTTATAAACATCTTTTAAACGTGTGTGCTGATAGGGGAAATGCACAGGTAGTAAAAAAATGAACTTAAACAAAATTTATCTCACACTCACAACCATCCGTGTACAAGATATACTCTTTATGTTTTGCTGCGAATATTATTTGAAGAGACAAGTTATTTTATTTAATAAATTATTGAGATTGATAAGACTCTTTTAATGTTTACAAACAACTACTTTGAAAGAGAGCGATACCCCAAGTAGAAAAATTCGTGCCCTATGCACCAATCAGTTTTGCAGAAAAATTTAATTTCTGCGAAACTGACGCATAACCATTCGTGTTTGGATCTTAATCGCTCTCTTTTAAAGAAATTGTTGGTATCTTATTTAACCTTTGAGTCATTTTTTAATTATTGTTTATCAAGTTCGTAATATTATCTAATAGAGATTATCATTACTACATCATTATCATATCTGAGTTTGTTAAGTAAATAATTTATAATACATTGATTAATGTTACTAGTAAGACTATAAATTTAAAACAAAAACAAATACAATTGGGTCTAATTGAGGCTTTTATCATCACTTATTTTTTATACCTATTTTTTTATTAAATAATATAATTGAAACATTCATAAATTTCTTTATTCTTCTAAATTGTATTGTTCTCTGTTGTAGCTAAAGTACGTCGTACTTCTCAGCATTGTGTTTTGCTCAGTGCAATCGCAACGACCATGGCATGCTGGCAATAACAACAATCGTCTGCCTCAAGTTCTACCTCAATATATCGATGAGAGAATAGCGGCGGAGCAGCAAACAGCGCAGACGAACCCAGCAAATCAAGTGGGTCCAGTGAATCAAACGAATTCAGTAAGTCAAACGAGTCCAGCGAGTCAAGGAGGCCAAGGGATTCAGGCAGTTGGAACAGACTTGCTCGGAAATCGAATCGGTGGTGCTACGGTTGCAGCTGCAGCTGCACCAGCTTTGAGCACGACCACAACAACAATCCCACTTGATTTACCTGTGGACGCTCATGGCGATGTCGATTTGGTGAATAGGATCAAAACCTGGCCGAGAGACAAGCAACCCTTCTGGTATATCAACTGGCAGGCGATCCAGGCCCATCGCGGTGATGTGAATAACAGCGCCCAACCTGTCCAGTTGCAACCGAATCCAATATCGTTCTTCGCTGGTTAAGAAAGCGGATCATGAATTCTAAAATTGAACATATATCGAACAAGACTGTAAAATTGAGCATTTATGTTTAGCACTAGAGAATAAAAACGCGATCATTGATATTTATGGCCACTGACGACAGTGGTTATTCCTAGTCAAAGTAGACTCTTTAGAGAGATGCGAATTCACGGTTTTCAAAGAATCATTAATCAAAATTATTATATCAATCCAGTTTCTTGATGATGAAAAATTGAATAAATGTTGTGATTGCATAAGTTCATATAATTAGCATGTTTTTATAATATGTATTATTTAATAAATAAGTCAGTATAATTAGTCAGTAAATTTTTATATAAAAAAAATAGAAAATAACATTTACATATATATATATATATATATAATATATAAACATATACATAAGTACATATATGCATATGTGTGTGTGTGTATATATATATATATATATATATATATATATATATATATATATATGTATCTTATAATTATAACTTTAAAAATTAATAATTTCAAAAAAGATAAATTTTAAAATATACATATATTCCTATTGTTCTGAATCGTTTAGATAAAATAATGTATTAATAACTAACATTTATTCTATTTACTTTGTAGTTATTTTTAAAATTTTTCTTTGACTTATTAGTCTCTCACATATGGATCATTTTCATCCTATCGATATTTTAATAATAGAATAAAATTAATAAAAAAAATATTAAAAACTTATTTCTTAATTTTTATTGTATATGATTATTTTATTAAAGATGTCAAGATATATATATAAATTTTTGTAGATTTTTTAAAATTGCGACAATACATACATATGTTACCATAAAAACAAAGTAAAAAAAGTGTGACCTGTGACTTACAATTCTGAATAAAATGCACTATTGTATCCTACAATAAGAAAGAAAAGAAAAATATATTGTTACTTTATAAAAGAGTACTATTTTATTTACACGTACATACATACATGTATTACATGCACGCACATATACAGAATAATTCTAAATATATATATATGTATATGTATAACTGTGATCATTTTAATTTTCATTTCATGTGATAAGGGGTACATTTCGAAGTAAAATACGAACTTAGAATTTTGTAACGCTGTCTTTTGGTTCCGAGATACGCAAATTTGAAATATTATAAAAACAATATTATATAATATATATAATATTAAATATATATATATATATATATATATATATATATATATATATACACTTGTATGTATCTATATATCCAGTATAAATCCAGTATATAAACAAGAAATGTAAACTCTAACAACACACAGATGTTTACAAGAGATCCATAATAAGATGTTACAATATATTTTAACATTCTATGGATCTCTTATGTAAACATCATCTTTTGAAAAGGATGTGTTTAAATGTGATACTGCGTTAGAGAAATAAATATTTTGAAATATTGATTGTGCATTTTATAAACATTTATCATTATTATTACAACATATAATTATTATTACAGATCTTATCTATTATATATTTATAAAATGTTAAAGGGTTGACAAGAATGATAAGAAAATTCCAGCGTCATTGTCACCAACATTAAGAAATCGTATTCAATGTATTGATATATGATATATGATATATGATATGCCAGATTCGTTCGTTTCGAGCCAAAATCTATTACTAAACAAATTTTCAATAAAATCGGTGAGGAGGACCGCTCATCTTCACATTTACCTGCTTTTCTGCCAAAATGTGAATCAGCCTTAAAAGAATTTGGAATTTTACCACACATAATTTTTTTTATTTTTCGGATAAATTATGGACCTACAAACGTTTAAGGAATTTATTCGTGACCACCTAACTATTCTGCATCGAATAAACTCTTGTTTAACTCGATTGGACGAAAAATAAAAATGTTCGGCTAACTTTACATCGAAATTTTAATTATTTAATTTAAAAAAAACGATGAACCTCCAAACGTTTTAATTAAACTTCCAATAATCTCCAAACGATTTTCAAACGATTAGTTAATTTTAATTATAAAAAAATTAAAGTGGTTCGGCTAACTTTACGGAGCTTGATAAATGTCTATACACAGTGTACACACACAAATATCATTGTATTTCAAGAGAAACAAAGACCACGTTATTGTTTCTCCTTATCAAGCGGTGTTACCAACATTGATCCATTAGCTGTATTTAGGTGCATATAGCGATATCCATATCGATAGTATTTAGCTCATAGAGAAGTGATATTTCTTCATGAAACTTTTTTAAATATTCTTTATATTATAATGCAAGTCGCTACAGAGCCTGAATTTTTATTTTGGCTTTGAAAAATTTATAATAAATGAAATACGCGGACTTGTACCTAACTGCACCTGACCCGCGTCTAGCTACACGTTGCTTGAAATTTTATTTTGATCTTTTTTCCAACAAATTCGCTCTGTAGCAACTTAATATACAGACAATCTCATACTGATTACGAATATCACGATTTTATTATGATTCTCTTTATAGTTTGGCTGTAATAATATTTCGAAACTATAGTTCATAACAGGTCGACAGGAGTCTCCACAGTGCTTTCTGTCAACCCTTAAGAAATATTATTTTAAATATTTTTTGAATAATGTTTTTAATGTCTATGTAATATTATTTAATATTTATATTATGCAATATGTTATTTAATATTTATACAATATAATTATTTTTAACATTGAATATTAACATTAGATGATCTTCCACTCATTATACTATGTGATACCTATATTATCTTTTAAATTTTCCTGTTTTCAAATTTTATCACCAACAGTAAATCCTGAAACTTTTACAATTAAAAGTTTAGTAATTGTTGCATCAATTTAAAACAAAAGATTGATTTCATGATTGATATAAATGTAATTTAATTCAAAAACAAAAACTCACTTAGCTTGAATTTTTGTTAATTAAATTTAATTATTATTAAAATTATTTTTTATATTATTTTTTTATTTAATCACATATTGCATTATTTATTCTTTATTTAGAAAAGAATATCCTGAGAAACATTATATTGAACTTATATCATTGTAATAACATTACATTAATGATTTTTTGTTTATAGAGTTATTATTAATTTTTTTTTATGGAAAACATTATTACAAAGTTAAAAAAACATAAATATAATATTAATTTTATTACATAGGATTTGTTATTTTAATATTATTTTAATATTATCAAAACCTTATCTTAATCTGTGTTAAGTATGTTTATAATGTAATATTGTATACAACATTAAAACTATATACCTGGCTAACTATATACATATACATATACTATATACGTTAAACGTCATCTTATGATTTGAACACACAAAGTGTACCTCGCTAGACAGGACGTAATAAATTAAATAACAAAAGTGCAATTAAAAAATCATACCGTATGTCGTTAGTTTATTTTTAGTGAATATTGTTATAATAACATTAAAGTAATATGATTTTTTTGTTTACTGGACACATACGCACGCGCGCGCAGAGAGAGAGAGAGAGAGAGAGAGAGAGAGAGAGAGAGAGAGAGAGGGAGAGAGGGGAGAGAGAGAGAGAGGGAGAGAGAGAGAGAGAGAGAGAGAGAGAGAGAGAGAGAGAGAGAGAGAGAGAGAGAGAGAGAGAGAGAGAGAGAGAGAGAGAGAGAGATATGTATGTAAAATATGCACGTACGTTCTCGCACTATATAAATATTTGTACACATTATCATAAATGATAAATTACTGGGAATTTGTGTTTACTGAGACTAAAAGGTAATACGAAATAATTTATTATTTTAAAAATACTATATATAATGTATTTTCTTAAAGCGAAAGATTTGCGAGAAAAAATAATAATTAATTTTAAAGATATATTTCTTAGCGTAATTCAAAATAATAAATATATATATATATATATATATATATATATAATTAAAATATTAAATATTACATATATTATTATATACATGAATGTAATTATATATTTAATAACATATATAACAATATATTTGATTCTCTTCCATAAAGAGAAAGTAAATTAATTTATCGACAGTTTACGCAAGACATCACGTGATTTTCACTCAACACAAATTTATCAATGAAGTCATGCATGTGAATGACAGCGGGCTAAAACGCTGGAGAGACGTACAACACGCGCGATTCACTATGCAAAAGACGTCGGCACACTAATAAACACCACGCGCAGCGCCGTATATGCTCGTCGTCGTTGGCTAATATTCGCGCATGTAATGACGTGCTTGTGACGTCAGGCCACGGTCAGCCAATACTATCGCGTCGCTGCCAGTGCTCGCTGTGCGTGCAGTGTGCGTCTGTGCGTGCGTTGAGCAGAAACGTGTGTGAGTGTATATATATAACATGTATATATGTGTTATTTGGTGCTGAAGAGAGAAAGCCACGCGGAAACGCGGCCACGACAAGAAACATCTTGATCGCGTGATGACGGATAGCATCATGCGCGATATGTTAGTTTAAAAAAAAAAAAGAGAAAAAAAAACGCTTCTCACCACGCTTTACGTACGTACTACTTACGCGTGGACCGCGCCGTGTTTCATTCGGAACGCGAGCGCCATTGGCAATGTCGAGAAGTGACAGCCCAACATTCTTTCACGGCCAGCCCTGGTCCAGCTGGATCGAAAGAATCGGACGGGACAAGCCGCTGAGTAAGTGCGCTCAATCTGTCCATCCTCTGACGCCCGCGCCCGTACGCCCGCGGTCATGCTTTACGTCAACGGCGACGGGCGTCGGAGGCGCGTGTACCCTAACCTCACTTCGACGCTCCTTTGTCAACGACATCGGGGGACGTAACGCGACGGGCACGCCGTTTTTTTTTTCTCGATGCGTGTCGCGCCCCCCGCTGTCAACGTAAATCTACGCGAATGATTTTTCAGGACTGATAATTTATGTAATTTGCGAGAGTGAGCGTGATGATAATCCGCTGATGAGAATATAATTATATTGAATAGATTCAATAGACGTCTCTGGACGAGAGATACTGCTATTAAAAAAAAAAAAAAAAAAAAATGGCATTTTTTTCGCAGATTTAATAATGAATCCTCCAGCAGCCACAATTGTGCATGTATGCGAGATGTAAATAAAAATATAAAACTTATCACAAAATTGTGTTCTTTATTTCACATTTCTGTTCAAATGTTGGGTTAGAATTAGTCTAAAAAAATGTCAGATTATGATTAAATATTTTATATAGATACATATATATATATATATATATATATATATATATATATACACACATGTATGTGTATATGAATATACATATAATTGTCATATATATATACATATAATTATAATAGGAAATGGAACATATATATTGTATGCGATTTCTTAATAGATATTTTATGTATAGACAATATATATGATAAACAATATTAGTACATGAATATTTGAATTAATCCATATTAAAGTATAAATCTCTCTATCTTTGTGCAACAAATCTTTTCACTTTGCAACATGATTACAATAAATAAAGAAATATCTTTAATTTGTTGCATAATGAAATATATATTTTATATCATATAAAATATTTAAAAAATAAAGATCTTATTGTGTTCTTTCTTTTAGAGTGTACAGATAAATTTTATGTTGATTAATATGCTATTATAAAAATATATGCATATTTTAGGTGATGAAGAAACTGAAGTCCAGCCGTCAAGCTCAGTTACACGTCTTTCTTCAGAAGGTAATTGTTGACTTATTCTAATATTGTTTTCTTAAAATAATATATATATATATGTATATAATATAGTTTGTGTTTTTTCAATCTTATATATTTACCAATATTAATTTAATGAAATGTTTCTTTAGATATTGATTTATATGGCTTCTGCCCAGAAAGAGATGATTTTTATGGAGTGGTATGTGAAATATGCAATGCGATAGTGAAACCACAAGCCTTTATTCAACATATGGGTACGTATTTTCACTTCATTGATTGTTATATCAGTTTAAGGAAGAATTGAATGAATCATCTACATCAAAAGTTAATAAATCTGCTATATTTTGGGCGTTCATGAATTTAACATTGTGCAAAATACTTTCAAACTTTTAAAATATAAAATTTTTATATTCATGAATTTTTGTAAACAATCACTATAAAAAAATTAGTTTGATACAAGATAATATTTATGATTTGGAGATTAAATTATATCCCAAAATTTGTAACTGACAAATTAATTATTAATTTATATTTTAAAAGGCTAAAAGTGCTTTGTGCAATATCAAATTTCTGAATTTGATTTTGCGCAAAGCACTTTAGCCTTTATAAATATAAATTAATAATTAATTTTTATTATATTAATTCGAAATGTATTAGATTTATTAATAATTTTTGCCATAACTGATTCAGTTCTTCTTTAATATGATATAATTGTATGAATTTGTAATATTTATAATTATGTTTCTGCAAAAGAGAAATACAGAAATATAGATGTCTCTGAATAACTATAAAATGTATTACAGTAAAGAATCTTAATTGTTTAATAGAGATAAATATTAAACAATTTGACTCTTAATTTGTGATTCTAATAAAATATATATATATATATATTCTATATATATATATAAATATATAAGTAATTAATGGTATGTTAGTAATATAAATATAAAGTTATAAAATGTAATTTAAAATAGAAAAGTATATTTTATCTATTTCTAAAGTATTAATATAAAATATCTATCAATTCATATATTTTACATATCTATAATACTACAATAATAATTAAATATTTAATTTTATTAATACAGATATCTCTTAATAATTATAAGATGTATTACAGTAAAAAAATCTTAGTTATTTATTATTATTATTATTAATTTGTGATTGTAATAGAATGTTATATATATATTTTATCTCAAAATAAGAGTCAAATTGTTTGATGTTTTTCTCTATTAAATAATTAAAATTGATATATATATATATATATATATATATATCAATTTTAATTATTTTAATTATATATATATATATATATATATATATATATGTATATATTATACATTCTACTACAATCACAAATTAATAATAATAATAAATCACTAAGATTTTTTTACGGTACATCTTATATATATTAAGAGATATCTGTATTAATAAAATTAGATATGTAATTATTATTGTAGTATTATAGATATGTAAAATACATAAATTGATATATATTTTACATTAGTTATATATGTATATATACATATATATACATATACACACATATATATACAAGCAATTAATAGCAATGTAGTAAAATTTAAAGTTATAAAACGTAATTTAAAATAAAAAAAGTACATTTTTATCTATTTCTAAAGCATTAACATAAAATATCTATCAACTTATATATTTATAATTTTAATGAATTTCTAAAATTTAATATACATAATATTAGATGAAAATATAAATTAAACAAAAATAAAGTTATATTGTTTAAAATCTATGTATACAATAATTTTTTATTTATGCTACTTTGCGTGTATAGTTCATCAAATTACAAAAATTCTCAGCTCGCATTTCATTAGCGGCTTATATATGTATTTGCAGGTATAAGAATTGTAAACACATACCTTTTATACCTTTTATTTTGCCACAGAGTGTCGCCATCCTTCTGGCACGGCGAGTTTTCCGCCTCCTCCGAATCCGATCGTGAAATCGTCTGTGAAAACCCCCTTCTGTAAGGTGTCCAAACTGAAGAAAACTATCCAACTACCAACTCCTTCATCTTCGATTCCTACTGCTGGCGGCACCAAGCTGAACCATACGATCGTCAAGCGTACTGCGGACCAAGCGAATTTGTCTGCGAGTGGCTCGCTGCCGATCTCCTCATCGCCCCGATCACCCCTCGAGTCGATCTCAGTGCAAACTACCTCTCCTAACGTGGCTGGCCCATCGAATCTCGTCGGTGTGTCAACAACCAGCGGTAGCAGTCCAGGAAAAAGTCCCGGTACCGGCGGCAGCAGCAGCAGCAGCAGCAGCGGCGGTGGCAGCGGCAGCGGCAGCGGTGGCGGTGTCGGTGGTGGTGCTGCTGCTGGTGGTGCTGGTGCTGGAGGTAGTGGTGGTGGTGGTCAACCTCGCCGGAAGAGACTCAAAACGGACCGCTCGCTGCTCAAAGATCGCGAATACGATCCCGATCGACACTGCGGTGTCTGGAACGAGGAGACCGGCAAGCCCTGCACCAGGTCTCTCACATGCAAGGCTCACACCGTCTCGCTGCGCCGAACGGTTCTTGGTCGCAGCAAGACTTTCGACAAGCTCCTCGCGGAGCATCGAGCTGCAAAGGAGCAGCCGAACAGCGGCAGCAGCCGGCAAACGACGAAGATGACGGTCTCTGGCACCGTCACCGTATCTTCGACCGCTACCGTCGCTGCCGCCGTCGCGGCATCTAGCCTGAACACCCCCTTTACTCCCAACACCCCAATATCTATTGCTGAGCCGGAAGCGCCGAGTTCGCCGCCTGTACTATCGCTGCCAGACACATATCCACTGCCAAAGGTAAGCGAACCGTGCTTTTTTTTCTTCCCTCGCAATATTTTGTATTTAAGACTTTCTCTTATACACATTTCTCTCCCCATGATTATCTTGTTTCTGTAGTGTCCTCGGTGTGACTTTTCTTCATTCGCCACGCCGTGTTATTATGATCAATCTTCTCTGCGCGAGCAATCTTTGTTAAGAATAAGATTGCTAACGCAGCCGACGAAATGAAAGTTTCAATTTGATCAATGTGGTTGAGGCGAATCTGTGTATAAATATAGTTTTTCTTTTGTGTTGAATGTTATTACTCTCAACGCATTTGAAGATGCAGGCGATAAAAATATGTGGCTTTTTTTTACTTTTCTGTCAAAATTATTGTAGCTTTCAATAAGTTTGAGACATTGTGCATGATGTTGGTTCTCTTATATTGTATTTCGCTTGAAAAAAACTTTCATTTCTGCATACTCTTATAAATGTCAAACATTCAAAAATAGGTTTAAAGAAAGTAATGTAGAAGTATTTTTTGAACAAAAAATAGATTTGTTCTACTTATTAGTAGGTCAAGTCAACTAGCTTAAATTATTTAATAAATATTTATAAAGAGTAACATCTGATGGATTACTTTTATTTTGACATATATTTTGCAAGATAAAATCTTAAATTATTTGCACTTTGAACTATAGGGAAACTTCTGATTTTTTAGATATCACTTTCAATTATTGTTCTATTTTTTTACATTTAATTTGAAAATTTGAAATGGAGAAAATGATGTGATAAACATAAGTGTTACATATAGATAATATTTTATTTTTTATATTTTTTTTTTCTGAAATGGAGATAATGTTTTGTCACGATACTAAAAAGTATCATAAATTGCTTGAGAGGATCGAAAGGAATGACGGGCAAACTCCGGCGTTATAGCTATAACATTAAGAAATAAACTTTCATTAGATGTATGTTAATATACAGGGTGTCTCATAACTAACGAGCCAACGCTCGTGAACGGATAGAATACAGTGAATTGAACAAAAAAGTTTTAGGTCATTTTGCGATTTTCGCAATAATTATTAAAATATTAATTAAAAACGCTTAGCGAACAATATTATACATATGTACAAGATGTCCGGTAATAATCGCCCCATCTCTCTAGGGCTGATAGAGCAGGTCAAACTGAACATAAAAGTCCTGTATCATTTTCCGATTTTCGCAATATTTATTAAAATATTAATTAAAAACGCTCATGAACGCGCACCGCATATAACGTTCAGCATATCCTGAGCGTTTTTAATTAATAGTTTAATAATTATTGCGCTAATCGCAAAATGATACAGGACTTTTATGTTCAGTTTTACCTGCTCTACCTGTCCTAGAGAGTTGGGGCGATTATTACCGGACATCTTGTAGATATGTATAATATTGTTCGCTAAGCGTTTTTAATTAATATTTTAATAATTATTATGAAAATCGCAAAATGACTTAATACTTTTTTGTTTAGTTTACTCTACCCACTCACGAGCGTTGGCTTATTAGTTATCAAACACTCTGTATATGCATAAACACCATTGCATTGCAAGAGAAACAAAGACGACATTATTGTCTTTTCTTGTCATGTCTCACGGTGTTATCCATATAATCTATCGCCCTTCTGCGCTTTTTAAATATAGACAATCATATTCGTCAAAACTATGTTTTAAAAAATTTATATTTTTCCGTGAACTTTGTTTTGACGTATTTCTTATTTTATTAGAATTGGTGCTAAAGAGCTGGATTTTGTAATTTGACTGTTAAAAATTTATAATAAATTGTACACTCGCTGATTTACATTCTATACTTTTAGCAATGCAAAAACCGATCATTCGTTTTCTGCATATTTCACTTCGAATAAAAACAATATATCTTTATACATTTTTTTTGTAAATCTAAAATTGATACTACATTATTTTTTATTAATTTAGAATTGGTGCTAAAGAGCCCAATTTTAAGTCCAAGAGAGCAATTTGGCTTTTAAAAATTTATAATAAATAAAAAATGATCTCATGGTCATATACTTTGAACCGTAACTAACCACACCGCTGTCTATCGAATTATGATTTTTCTTTTTTGATCATTTATCGAAAAAAATCGAGTTTTAGCTTCAAAGAATTAATGCTGACTACGAATATCATAATTATAATGTTTTTTTATGCATATTTTGGTTGAAATATGCAGAAAACCAAACCTCCAGCCGACAAAGGTCTCCACAATGTCTTTCGATCCTTAATAACTGGCAAAAAGAAATCAAATTTGTTGTCAGTTATATTAAAACCGTTTTCTAAGTAAACAGAAAAAGTAACAACAAATTTAAACAAATAATAAATATTTTTGTATACATTAAGTCTATGTTTTATTTTTAATGAGGTTCAGTAGTTGTTTATTATATTGACTCATAAAGATTGGAGGCGGAAACTTTCCTTCTGTGAACTCAATTTTAGATTGTTTCAATCTAATCTGAAGTTGAGATTAACAAATTTTTGGAATGCGGATGCCTTTTTCATCCTCGAATTCACTTTTTATCTTTAATGATACATTGTCGAAATTTCTAGAAAGCACATTTTTCATTTAGGTTTTTTAAGTGTTTATAAATATAATACTTTTTTAAGTATAAACAATGAATGCGACAGCTCTAAACTCTATTGAAAATTAAATTATTAAGGATTAGGTCTTATGTATTATAATAATATTAAAATCATTGAAAGTGAGTCCCATAAACAAGGACTAGTAAAAAATGATTGTGCATCTCAAAGACCAGAAGCGTCCTTCGTGCAGTTTATACACTCACACATATATATACAGGGTGTCCCATTTTAATTCCTCCAGTGAAATATCTCGAAAAATATAGAAAATTCGAAAAAATGTTTCAGACAAAAGTTGTACGATTTTGAGGAGGCCATAAGATGGTACCATTGGTTTGACCTTGAATAGTTGTTTGAAGGTCATGTAAAGGTCACCTTGAATTTTTTAAATGAGACACCCTATATATTATTGCATATTCTTGTAGCTTATCTCGAGAGCTTTCCAAAACACTTATGATAAAGTATTTTTCATTAAGTATATTTTGAGTTATTTTTTGAGTATTTTTTAAGTATTTTATGAGACTTGAAAGTTGCAATATTTTGACATAAAATACAAGATATCTCGTAAAATATTCATTTTTCGATTATCTTACCCTAATACTTTTATATATAGAATAATGAGACAAATCAATTGTGTACAGAAAACACATAGTTATCTTTAAGGAAAAATCTGAATTTGCAACTAGCAGTTACACATTTTTTCTTGAAATGAAAAAACATTTTATCATAGTGTTTTGGAAAGCTTTCGAAGTCAGCTACAAGAATATGTAACAAAAAATAAGGGGTGCCATTTAAAAAAATTGAGGTGACCTTCATGCGACTCTTCAAAGTCAGACCAATGGTATCATCTTATGGTCGCCTCGAAACCATACAACTTTTGCCTGAAACATTTTTCTCTCCCAGGCTTGGTTTTTCGAAATATACGACTGGAGAAATTAAAATGGGACACCCTGTATATATATATATATATATCATTTAGGATTTTAGTCCGCAAAATGTAGAGATAAAAATGATTATGTATCAGATGTTATCTTTTATTATTTTTTCAAGAATATTAAAAATTTTAATGATTATTGAGTCAGAATTAAGAGAAGGCATGTTCAAAATTAAACAAAATGATAAATATTAGAAAAAAATATAGTTTCTACATACTTTCTAAAGGAATGAATCCAATATTATATATAATGATTTTCTTAAACTTGTATTATACAACTTTGATATTGTGTTTTCGATTTTATATTTTCACAGATTATTTTTAATATTTATATAAATTTACCTGATAATAAGTACGCACGTGCGCGTATATTCTCTCATGATAGCATACTTCTAGTTTCTAGCAAAATAATATTAAATAATATATATTTTCTTGTTAAGTTAAACTAAAAATCATATCACAAATGTTTACAAAGCACAGTTTTTTTAAAATAAATGACAGAATAACAGAAAATCAAAACCGTTTTGAAAGGTAAATTAAAATATAATATTTTTAATTTGCAACATTTATAAAGCTATATATATAAATCTCTTTAATACTTTCACTGAAAAGATAAATGTTATCCATTTTGGTAAGTTTATTTAGACAAAGAAACGAAGAAAAATTGTTCAATTTTGCTAACAAATACGGATCGATCGACCCAATCGAGACGCGACAATGAACTACTTCGCGTTAAAAGCAGACAGAGGGTGTCGGTTGATACTTGTTTTCTGTTTTTGTTATTGCAGGCTGTTGATTTGCTTTATCGGTGTCTGCGGTCCCCGCATGGCTCCACTAAACCTGTAAGGCATGGTTTCTTTTGGGCATTTAAACGCCACCTTCTCTTATGGGATCTACAATTCTTACTCTACGAGTCGCCAACCATTCTTTTTTTTAGACTAAACTTGAAGAAGACTTTGCCAATGCGGAGGAGCTGCGAAGTCTAGAGTCCACACTGGTGGTCAACTCCACCATCGCAACTGACAACAGCGGCAGCAGCGGCAACGGTGGCGGTGGTGGCGGTGGCGGTGGCAGTGGCAGTGCGTTGCAGCAACAATCGGAATCAATGATGGGACCGATATCTGTGATGCTGCCGTCGCTGTCCCCGCTACCGGGCGCGAACAACGAAGGATCGCCAGGAGTGGCCACTCTAATACCGAGCACTACGACGCCTGCCGCGACACCGGTTATATCGATGCCACTGCCAACTACTTGCGTGCAGCCGCCCACGGTGGTCGCGACAGTGCTTGAAGGCGAGACACCCGTGGACATCGATGCCGAGACTATATCTATGTACTCTCCCATTTATACCGCAACCAAGGACGCCAAGTCACAGCTAGTGATGCAGATACAATCACGACCGAATAGTCATTCGTCACAGTCGCCCATTTCAGTCAGGAACTATCAGCAAATACAGGCCTCTATGCCAAGCTTGAACTTATTCGAGCCGGTGGAACAGCTGGAGCAACAGCATGCAAGTCAAATTAACGGCAAGAGACTAAATCATACGAATCCGATATCATCGCGACAGCAGAAAAGGCACGGCAAATCGCACCACGAGCAACTGTCGTGTCAATCGTCGCAGGACTACTCGACGTCTGCATCGATCCAGGTCGAGGCGACGACTACATCGTCGCCATATCCGCACTTTGGCGATATCTCCTGGTCGAACTGTCATCCGGAACCATTGGCGGTCAGCCGGTGGCTTCGTATCTCGTCCAACCGTAAACAGTACAATTTCAATATTCACTGACACAAGACCCCACCCACCCCGGGCTGAGGACTGTGCGTCGCGGGCATCGTTTGTCTACCTCCTTTCCTTCGCGACACCACCCTCTCTTTCTTCGTCGTCGGCCATGTCGTTGTCGTCACCCTAGTCGTTGCTGCCACAGTCGATGTCGCGTCCACAGCCTATCAAAAGGGGAGGGGGGGGGGGGAGAGAGAGAGAAGGGCTCTTGTTTTCGTCATTCATCGCTATAGAAAATGTGAGTATTTTGCGCAATCAATCGCAAAAAAAAAAATCTGAAATGGCTTGGATAATGCTCCCAGCACGAGCCTCCAATACGCGATAATCTTCCGCTTTCGTGCGCGATATACACGAAGTTTTCAGCATCAAATCACGAGTATGTCAAATGCTGTAGAATATCGAGAAAGGATTTCCAAACGATCCATCATACGATTGCCTATCTAGACGTATATCTGAACTCTTACTCCATGAAGAGAAGGAACAGATGTATGTATTCCACTATTGTTTATTTGCTAAATTTTTAACGTATAAGATAAATAGACAGGAGAAGCTGAACATTGAATAATTAATAATATCGCGACATCGCGTAAAATTTCTACACAGAATTTCCTACACAATGTACCGTTTGTTGTGTATTTCTTATACCGCTTGTATCGTAAAACATTCCGTCAATCCTTTTCTCTTAGTTATACGCATTATGACTATCTCACAATAATCATCAGGCCTGCGATTATTTTATTTCTAGATGCTCTTCAAGATGTAAGAGTAAGAGACAGATATAAGAGTTTGCGTTTTATATCTCGGTGAGATATAAATCAAGCGACATTGCGATTTAAATGTTGAATCTTTTTGCCAAAAACAATTGATAATCATGTGTATGCCGACGTGTATTTATTCGTGATTTTTTTAGTAGTTGAAATTGGGATTATCAGGCCGCGAATCACGAATTATTTTTATTATTTTGGTCATCATATTGACCCAGATAACTAAGCATGATTAATCATATTATTGTTATGTTGCCAATACTAGAGTTGTTGACAATATAACAGTAACCGACAGTTAACAATCTGAAAAGTTTGGAGAGTTTTTTTTTTAAACTCAAAATTATTTAAGAATTTCTTTTCGGTGTATCATGATTTATGAAATATCTTTATTTTTACATCTTGAAATGTAATTCCAACATATTTTTTCCTAGTAAATTATTGAATATGTTGCTAAATTTTTTCATTAAATTAAAAATTAACAATTGCATATAGCATTTTATTGATCGATAAAATTATAAGCACAGTCATTTTTACAAAATACCATCATATGCATTGTGCATTTTTTATCAAATTGTGCAGGAATTTTGTAAATAGATTGCAAATTATTGTCTCATATTGTATATAGGAAAATGTTTAGCGTCGGCATATATACAGTTTTTGCGTAGAGATAAAAAGAGTTTCAATTTATTTCCTCTCATAAAAAAATGAATGGCGTGCAAATTGCACATATAGTTTATATGTATAGATATTTTTTTTATCGATTATGATCTTTTATCTTTCTTGTGTGTATTCTACGAACATGAGAAGAACGTCATTGTTCAACATTATACACACACACACACACACGCACACACACACACGCACACACACACACACACACACACACACACACACACACACACAGCACACAGGGTGTCCCATAACTATTAGTTATTTTAAAGGTTGAATATGCGCAGGAACGCAATATGCTCCTCACTCTTACTGTACATTTCCTCGGTTAAAATTCTATTTTAATTTTTTGATTAAATAGTAAATAAATCAATAAATTGATAGATAAATAAATAAATGAATAAATAAATAAAGAGGAATAAATACAGTTAGAAATGTATTTAATTTCTGATTATTTTTTATTCTTATTATTTTGTTTATTTATTTTATTACTCGGTAAATAATGGTCTGAAAAGGTAATTTTGAATAAAAAATTCCTTTTCCAAAATCGAAAAATTCCACTTTCATTCTTCGAAGTATTAACTAAGATTTATGGGACACCCTGTATACACACACACACCCAACAAACAAACATATTCTTGTTTCTTTTTTATCATTGTCTGCCATAAGGTTATAATAGCAAAATCGTAGTTCCGAGTTACGATTTTCTCTTTTAACTTAATTTCATTTTAAATTACTGAGTGAGTTTCATGGCAAGACGAGATCAGGTCGCGATGTAAATATTATAATTAAAAACATATTGAGTGATATTTTTTTTTTCTTTAATAAATTGTGAATATACAAATTGGAGAAACCAGTGATGTAGATGAAAATTTAAAATTTTATCGATATTGATATATGTATAATAATATCACAAAATAATATAATTTCTAATTATTCTGAGGCAATAACATTTACTTGTGACAAATAATAATTTATATTTAAAAATGAATCTTTATAAAAAAATCTACTTTGTTTGCTTTTTCAATGATAGCGAGTTTGCTAACAATTTGAATTAAATATTATATTGCTCAAAAAGTCGACATAATTTTCCTCATATATAACTATACATAATTTAATATTTTAGGGCAATAGTTATAGTATTCAAATGTACTATAACAAGATGCCTTTATGCCTAGCATATTGTAAATCAATAGACACAAATTGTTTAAATACAGTATAATATAAATGCAATACAAATTATTAAAAATTTTCCAAATTTTCTTTTTTCGCTATTCTACAAAAATCTCATCTTTATGACGTACATAAGTTTATTTGATTTTTAGTGCTCTGCGTGACCAGTTGATTAAATAAATCATAAGTCACTGTATAGGTTTGTCCGCGGATTTAGACAGACAGATTAGTGAGCTATATGATCCCGCTGTATTTTTACCTAAGATGATTATTTATATTTGTATGTACTCGTTATAATTTGCATTCTTGCGCACTGCAGTTCTCTGATACCGAGTGAAAAGCGCGCAAAGCTAATCAGTAATGCGGCAGGATATGCGTATTTCTTATCATAGATTGTGATATTTGATTTTATTAATGATTAGTAGGATTACATATAATTGTACATGCGTCTTTATATTGTGTTCGACAGCAGAAACGTAGTGCGTTCTTCTTTTCTTCGCCATAAGAGGCGCTTTTCTCGTTTTCTCGCCTTGTTAAAAGAAGAAGAAGAAAAAGAATAAGAAAAAATATTAATCGCGTTGTTCTTTAGTCGCGTACTTGCATTATTAAATAGATTCCTTTAACTTAATATAAATGGAAAAAAATTAGGAAATGATAAAAATTAGGCCAATTTGTGCGAATATTTGCAGAATGAAGAAGAAGAGGAACATTGTATGTTTGTGTGTGCGTTAAGTTATAAAAAAATGCTGAATATTCTTCAATATACCGCACAGTATAAAGCGATGTTTCACATCATCGTCACTGATCCTCTCGGCTACCTGAAATCGTGATAACTTGTATATAAATCGTGTAAACGATTAATTATTCATGTACCTATATCAATTAATCGCATAGTTATGTAAAACTTTATACATGTATAACAGACACATGTATACATATGTATATCTATGCAGATGCATTCAAAAAGAAAGGGGAAGGGGGAAAGGGGGAAGAGATCTCTATTGAAACTCGTAGTCATTAAAATTCCGACGAGCTCTGACGAGCATCTCGCCTACGTAATTTTGTGCGCATCATGTATGCGAATATTCCGCATATATATATAATGTCGCATTTAATATTAAATATGGTCCTCTCGATCCCTTAGAGCTACATCTACACGATACAAAAATCGCGCCAACGATGAAAATTATGCAACAATATTTAATGCCGCTTTCTTGATTCAAAACTTAATTTTTTTTCCTCTAACAATAAGTTAATGTGCGAGACGATGAATAGGCAGCTTTGCAAACAATCGTTTTCCCGTTTCCCTGAAAAAAGAAACTACCCCGTGTATGTGTACCACATTTAGTGTTCATTGCTCGGCGCAAGACGATTGTACCGATAAATCTCGAGAAACGATGCGACACCGATAACGAGCGCCGTTACAAAGAATCTGCTTTTCCCAGTTTAAGAATTGGCTCGACCAATCAAAGCTATAGATTTTTTCACGTCATTGTCCACAACTGTCCCGAGAGCAATAATATAGTATGGTCCACAACTAAGCGAATTGGTAGCAATAATTATTTCATTAACTGTAAGACACTAAGAAGGCGCATTTTCCAGTAGTTTTCACGCTCTTATTATCGTCGATAAAGCACAGAGAATGTTGATCGCGGTGCTGCAATTTCTTTAAAGCGATTTTGTACAAAAGAAGTCAATCGAAAGGGATTCGTAAAAAATTTTTATTTTGCGTGATTAAAAATTTCCGAAAAAATTTTGAAAAAAATTAAGAGTTGTAGAAATTTTTTTAAATATTCCGTTATTAAAATAATATTCCTATACATTTTTAGTGAAAATAATAAATATTTTTTAGTAAAATATTAAATCTTTTTCTACTCCATATACAGGATATTTCACACAAAATGTTACAAGATGTTTCCTTCGAAACTTGATGTCGTATAAAAAAATTTGCAGACAAAATTTATAGGTTTTCCAGAGAGAAAATATCTTGTAATATTTTGAAACACCCTGTATATTGCTGACACAATAGAAAAAGCTAAAGAAATGACAATTTTAAACTGATTCCGAAAGATTTCTATAAATCTTTTTTAAATCGATCATTTCTTTTTACCGAGAGAAAAAAATGTATTTGTGTAAAAATACTAAACTACTTTATTATATAAAAAGATTTTTATTTTATTCTAAGAAAAAAAGAGCGAGAAGATAGGAAAAGAGAAAGAGAAAAGCGATAATTTTTTTCGACTCGATTTCTTCTTGCCTCATTAGTGCGCTAATGAAACGACTAGTATTTTAATTAATTCTGTCAGTGCGTAAAACTGTGGTGCAGTGGAAAGATATGTACGGTAGATTGATAAATCGATTAAGACTGAATATATCAATGAGACGGGGAGGGACTCGTCCAACGAATTAGATTATCGATGACTTAGCGAATTTTTTTTGTATAGATTCTTTTTCTTCAAATAGCAGGTATAATGTTCACACTTAATTCCCCAAGAGTGTATCAGTGGTGTATATATATATATATATATATATATATATATATATTTATTGTTTCATATCATGTTGAAACGTATGCACGTGTTACCGTGATAGAATGAATGGTTGCTCTTTGGCACTGTAATTTACATAGAGGAGCTGAAAAAGAGAACAATCCCCGGCTTCAGATTTATTACAAAGCGCAAGATATTTTGTGGCATTTAATTTAAATATATGTTTTATATTTATTTGTGTAAATCGATATTTTTATTTGTCCGCTTACCTTACCCGTTTATTTTCTTTTGTCTCCATACTTATATGCAAATAAATTAACGAATTTTTGTATAAGAATCAGGAAGATATGTACACTACGCAAAAAAATTAAAGGGCCACTTTCTTCCACATAAAATACCAATATTCAAGTAGTTGCAACTTCTATTAAAAATCGGAATAAGATCAATAAAAAAGCGTCTCAAAGCATGAAGTTTCTAGTTTTAGAATCTTTAAATAAATTTCAATTCATTTTTTTTGTTACAAAATCACAGTGTAAGAAAGCGACGTCCGCCGATTAAACAAATTTTTTTAAAAGTTTGTCCAAGAATACCAAATTAAAAAAAATCCCAGCACGTTTTCATTAATGGGGTGTTAAAGAGCAGAGTTTTAGCTTTAATTTCTTTTTTTAACGAATGCTTTATGATTTTTTTTGTCGAGATATTCATTAGTAAAGCAAAATCATGCTATTGACTTTGAACGCTTATAACTGGTGAAAAAATGATCGTCCTAATCATAATAATCATTAATTAAAGTTTATATATATATATATATATATATATATACAAAGTGTCTGGTAATAATTGCCCCACCTCTCTAGGGCTGATAGAGCAGGTCAAACTGAACATAAAAGTCCTCTACCATTTTGCGATTTGCGCAATAATGATTAAAATATTAATTAAAAACGCTCAGCGTATGAGCGCGCGCCGTATATAGCATTCAGCATATGCTGAACATTTTAAATTAATATTTTAATAATTATTGCGAAAATCGCAAAATGGTAGAGGACTTTTATGTTCAGTTTGACTTGCTCTATCAGCCCTAGAGAGGTGGAGCGATTATTACCGGACACTTTGTATATACATATACATATATAATACCTAGGTAGAACATGAAACTCATAATGATATCATTATGACATCATCATGATTTTATTTATCACTTAAAAGTTACCTAAACAAAAATGATTAAAAAATGAGTTAAAAATAACAAAAAGAATCATAAGTTTTTAAGTTCAATAATGGCATATATAATGTTAAAAAGATTATGTTGGTTAAATATAATTAAAATATACATGAATAATTAAATAAACAAGTAATTGCGTAATATATATATAAAAAATGATATTATAATATCAAAAATAAGTCACCAAAACATTGCCAAAAGTATATCAAATGAGATCATTATGATTTTTCTAAAATGACTTTTAGGTGACGTCATAATGATGTCATTATGAGTTTTATGTTCTACCTGGGTATTGTTTGCTGAGCGTTTTTAATTAATAGTTTAATAATTATTGCGCAAATCGCAAAATGGTAGAGGATTTTTCGACTCAGGTTTCCACGAGGAATATCGCTATATAAATAGTGGACGCCAATTAAGAGACACCCATTATATCTTTCACTAGTTATACGTGTTCAAAGTCAATAGCATGATTTTGCTTTACTAATGAATATCTCGGCGAAAAAAATTATAGAACAAAAAAAGTTCGTTAAAAAAAGAAATTAAAACTAGAACTCTGCTCTTTGCCACCCAATTAATGAAATCGTGCTAGGATTTTTATTTAATTCGATATTCTTGGACAAACTTTTGAAAAATTTGTTCAATCTGACGTCGCTTTCTTACAATGTAATTTTGTAATGAGAAGAAAGAATTGAAATTCATTTAAAGATTCTAAAACTAAAAGCTTCAAGCTTTGAAATGTTTTTTTATTAATCTTAGATATTCCGATTATTTTTAAGGAAGTTGCAACTACTTGGAAATTGGCCTTTTTTATATGGAAGAAAGTAATCTTTTAATTTTTTTGCAGTGTAGATTAGGGGAGAAGAAATTTGCATATACTTTTTTGCTATCGCATATCACTGATTGTAAGTATTATAATGTAACTATTATGATTATATCGTATTATCCATATATTATAATAATAATTTGAAAATTAATGCAAAAAATTAATATACATAATTAACAAATATTTGAAGTTATATGAGATTTTACAATTCCATTATCTATTATATCGATGTGCAAATTTTAATTATTTATATTAAAAGTATTGATAGTATCCATATAATGTCAAAATGTTTAATATGTATTTTTTCTAAAAAAAAAGATTGGAATTTTATTCTTATGTACAAGTTATGAACAAGTTGTTTTACAGATATTCTTCAACAGATTTCAAAAAAAATATGTGTGTGTCAGTAGCAATAATTTATTATTCAGTGTTCAATGTAAAACTTATTATTCAATTTATTATTTAATTTTAATGTTTTTTAACAGAAATTTAATATAAAAATAAATTTGATTGAAATTTAATTTTTTATTAGATATATAATCAAAATTAAAATCTATGAATGACGTAATTTTGGTTAAGTAAAGATTAATTCTAAACTTTCGTGAATGAGGATAGAACGTTACTGTCGGCATACATTATTTTTGGGATACACTGTCTAGGTCGTTGCCATCGACTAAAATATGTACACTCTTATTACTCCATTTACTCGTTAGTAAAATTAACGTAACAAAATTATGTAAACTTATAATATAGAAAGACTGCACACCAAAAGTTAAGAAATACTAAAAAAATCATCCTAAAGACCAGGTCAGTAAGTAAAAATTATTTTATACGATATTATTACATTCTATTGTTTATAAGTTTGTATAAATGTCATCAATATTTATACAATATAATTAATACTGTTTACATTATTTAAATGAAAAAATCGATAAGAAAGTAACTATTATTGTGTACAATTTTGCTACTGTCACGCACATCGAAAAAAAATTATTCTAAAACACACACACATACACCAATTAGGCTCCGCAAGCGTCTTTTCCTTTTGGGAAAGAACTTAAAATTAGAAAGATACTAAAATAGTGTCGGTCGCCTTTTGAAATTGGATGTACGCGTTTCTTGATGTTTCTCAACACACACACTCTCTCTCTCTTTTTTTATAAAGAGAAAATAATCCTATCAGATAAGTTATATAAATCTTTTACGATATTTTTTCGATGATTTGTGGATAATGCAATAAACAGTACTGTAAAATGTAGTTATTATGATATATTAAAAACAGTCTTACGTACAGAGAGAGAGAGAGAGAGAGAGAGAGAGAGAGAGAGAGAGAGAGAGAGAGAGAGAGAGAGAGAGAGAGAGAGAGAGAGAGAGAGAGAGAGAGAGTGTTCAGTGTATCCGCGTGAACTTTTACTTTTTTTTAGACGTACGCCTCGTTCTTGCTTGGCTCTGCCGTAGCTGCTTCGTGAAGGTTTTCGATTTTTATAGATATAAACGTACGTTTTGATTATATATTTATAGATAGAGATAGAATCATTGTAAAAAAAAGAAAAAAAAATACGAATGATATAATAGGGCAGGAGGCGCTCTCGTGATCACGTTCTTCTCAGGTATTTAACATGTTTGTAAATTGCCATGTGACTCTCCTTCCCGTAATCATTATTATTGATATTGGATTAATCATTATTATGAAAGAGCTTGCACAATAAACATGTTTCGTGTCTACTACTACGATCATCGCGTCATCAATGACCGATTCTCCTCACAGTCAAAAAGTCCACCCGTATACGTACATTACATACTTCAGTATTACGCGCATTACGCTTTTGTAAATACGCTTCAGTACTTCAGTATATCATGCATTACGCTTTTGTAAATATTTATTTATAATTTTTCTTCAATATTTCTTAAAATTCGGATAATATAAAAGTACGCAAGCCAGTCAAGTTCCAAGAATATAATCTAAAATATTTTTAAGAGCAATATTTTTATCTTATAAGGACTTCCTTTATTCGTATAAATCGCTAAAGATGAGTGCAGTTTTAATTTTTATATAGATCAGATAAAATGAATATAAATCCTTGGTGCTATCCATCATAAAAGTTAAAAATAAATATCTTTCATATAGAGAAAATAAGTTAAGTATATGAATATGGGAAGAGAAAAAAAAGAAGTTTCCAAACATTATACGTATATAAGGTGAGAAAAAAGTATGGAAATTCTGAAAAATCTCGAAAAATATAAGTTTTACAGAAAAAGAATCTACAGAGGAAGAAAAATCGAGGAAGAATGCGACCATCTAAGGCAAGATCATCTATTCAGTTTTTTCACTTATCTCGTATTTTATATTATAAAATCATATGACAAACTTTAAAATATCTCAGGAAATTGTTAACCAAAAGAAATTTTTTTATAGGGTTTTGGAAAGCTCTCGAGGTAAGCTATAAAAATATGCAATTAAAAATAGGCTATTCCGTTAAAAAATTAAAGGTGACTTCATGCGACTATTCAAGGTCAAATCAATGACACCATCTTATGTCCTTCTCGAAACCATACAATTTTTGTCTGAAACATTTTTCTGTAAACTTATATTTTTCGAGATTTTTTTAGGATTTCCAAACTTTTTCCTCATCCTATATATACAATATTCTAATACAATAAGAATGAAAATTTCTATGTAAAAAAGATTCGCCTATATTCCGCAAAGCGCAGTCTCGTTCACTATTCACGAAAATCTTTATGTAACATATAACAATTAATTATAATATTTAAGAGACGAAAAAAGAAAATACTCGTTAAAGAGGAAATTTCTGATATCTGACCTCGTAGTAATCTTATATTGCCAAGGTAGTCTATAATATGTAAGTTAAAGAAAGAGATGATTTTTTATCATAGAAGCTGCATCGCGGCTCGAACTAATCTTATATAAACGTTATACAAACGTATTATACAAACGTATCCTTAAGCCTTTTTTCATCGAGAATGTTCGTGGATGTTATTGATGTGCGTTTCAGTGTAAAGTTTCACGATCGCATCCTCGATATATTTATTCAAACAGTATTATTACGACGAGTTAGCAGGCGAGGCTCGCCGTTTGATTACGAAGCGACGATAAGATAACGAAACATAGATATATTCTCTATATAAATAATAATGTATAACAGATAGCCATTTAATTCTCGATTACTTTATATCGCGAAAAAGAAAGGAATTATGATTGTGGAAGTGAAAGAAAATTGAATATATCGGTGCAGGAGCGCGGAAGAAAGGAATCTCCTTTCCTTTGCCAGGAATAATATTGTTACACAGTTGATCGTTAGATGTGTGCATAAAAACAATTGAAAATAAAACAATTTGTGACTTATACTTCATAGGATACTTAATTATTAACTCCTCGACAGTATTTTACATTCCATTGTATCGTTCTAAAATATACAATAATCATAATATGTTAAAAAAATACTAATAGAGAAATTATTACATATTAAAAACTATTATTTTTTAAAATATAAATTTTAGATAACTAAAGAAAAAATCACAAGTTTGTTTCTTAATAGTTTTTAATATTTTTTTGCAAGATACGCAATTACATATATAGATATCTGTATAAACTGACTGTATAATTTTAAAGAAACAGGTATATAAAAATGAAAGTAATGTACAAAGAAAGTTCCGAAAAATAAAAAAAAAAGAAACATTAAATTTGCACGCACTTCGTAAAACTTGTCATAAAGAAACGATACATCCATCCGTGAAAGGACATGACAGTCGTGCACAAATCTTCAAAGACGGAGAACTAGTCCACCCACTGGGAATTCCAAATTTTTTTTATTCATTGTCAGTGACTATCAACTACAGTTCATATTAAGCTTAAAAGAATGGCATGCATCTATATATTAAAAGAAAGTGTAGATGATTTAATAGTATTATCATTATATAATAATAACTATATATTATCTTACAATTAGAAAAAAAACAGCTATTTAGTGCAATAGATATTATAGGGTTTTTGATACATTATTCAAAAATATAAATCTTTTTACCTATGTAAATAATATTATTCTCAAATAATGATTAATTTTTTAATTTAATAAAAAAGTTGTCAAATGAGTTTTATTTTGATAAAACTCTTTATTGTATTAAAAATTTTCTTTATTATTAGATTATTATTTAATTTTCAATAAATTTGTCTTAAGTAAATAAATTTTTTTCTCAAATGATTTAGCTATGTCTTTTTGCTTTATTAATTACTACAAATAAAAATAAACACTCAACTGTAAGTAAACATGGCAATAATATGTTGTATTGTAGAACATTATATTTTTGAGCACAACTTTGAACATAGAATAATTTGATGAAAAAAGGAGATATATAACGTAATAAATAATTATTTTTTAAAAGTATTATTTTTTATCTATAATATGCGACATTTCGATAATCGATCTTTCAAAAAAATAAATTAAATATTTTATAATTTGTGACATTTATCTTAAGTTTACACAATTATATTGTCTCAAGAAAATAAGAAATAAAAATAATTTTACTCAATTTTGTTAGAAATATTAATCCAATCTCTCACGCTCACGATTATTTACATAATTCTATTCTATTGCATTTGTATCTAATATAATCTTTTGTCATTTATTAGTCTGTTCATCACGTTTATATTCGATTCGGTGTATGTGCATATTTCTATCATTTTCATATTATTAAACAAATTATATTTTCTGTATTCAATGTACCTCTAAATAGATAATCGTTCGGGTTAATACCTGATTGGTTTTATTATATATATATATAATTAAAAATAAAATTTGTTTGTTATACTAACGAAACAATTTATTTCCAAATAAAAATTTGTTATTTACAAATAAATTCTTTAGTCTTATTTATAATTTATAATTTTTTATTTTAATTTCCTATTTGAAATAAAATTTGCTTAACTTAACATTGTATTATAAAGATATTATAAAAATACAAATATATAAGTTACATATATAAATTTTACTCGATTTCTAAAAATTCTAACAAATATTCTGTTGGAAAATTAAAGAAATAAGAATTATATATATAATTATTTGCGTATCATCATATGATGTCTGAATATGTAACGCGGGTACTTGACCCGTGCTCTTTAAATACGGAACAGCGATTCAACGCACGAAGATAGTAACATCGTGAGATACGAGCGCAAGATCTATTTGTTGCGTGCAGAGTGCTCCAGCTGGACCTAATCGACTTACTGCGGCCAAATGACAAGAGAATGGGAAAAAAACAATATTTCGCATGTGCAAATTGAAGATTTAATACATAAATAGCTATCATCATATTATATGATAAATCTGATTAATATATACTACGTTATACAATTAATAAAATATTAAAATTGATAATTTTTATTAACATTCTTAATTAAATTTTTTCCAAATTGATTATTATAAAAATTATATACAATGTGTATACGTGTGGATTTTTCATTTATTATCAGTAATATTATTATATTATCAAATTATTATATTACTATCGCATCATTGTTGTTTTAATCCATATTAATTAATCACTTTATGAAATTGTTGTGTTATTGTGAATTGACGTATGTATTGTCGCTTTATTCCGATCATGATCGCGGTCATTTCTCGATCTTGCGATGCGAGCTAGAGCAATTCATATGAAATGCACGACGAGCGATGAAGCGGATTTGCTTTTTTGACAGCTTGCCGGTTCTGAGGATGAACTATTTACAATAAAATAATTCTTCTTGTAAACAAATTTATTTTGTGTACATACATAATGACAAGAGATTTTTAAGCAATGAATTAGAATTCAACATTTTACATGGAAATATATCTAAAAAAATAACGTAAGTGCTTTCAAATTGCATTAAATAATTCAAAATTACGTTAAAAAATCATTTGTATTTATTGTACCATATATCTTGTAGCAGATGAAATTGTTTTCATAATGTAATGCGTAATCACTATTATTTATGTAATATCAGTTATTGAGATATTCAAACGAATGTAACATCCTATCTTTAATATTCATCTTTACTCATATATGACAACATTGAAAATATCACTTATTGTTAATCTCTCTGCTCAAAAAAACTTTAATCATTAGAGAAAGTTGTTTTATGAATTTTATAACATCTTCGAAGTTTATTATTTCTTAAATTAGGAATAAAAGCGAAAAGATAAGTCAAATTGAGACAAAAAGGAATAGTATTAATTTAGAATCCTAGGTACAATCTAGTTTTAATTTCAATAAAACAAATATGATTATATGAGTATAATATTAAAATAAGAAATTAAATTGTTAAGCTGTAGATTGAGAATGATGATGATAACATAATGATTTTAATTTGAAATAAATTGATTTTTAATGAAAGTTTAATGTAAATTTTATATATATGTATATATTAAAGTTAATATACATATATATATACAAATATATATAGGACGTCCCATTTTAACTTTGAAACTGAAATATCTCGAAATGTATAAAAGATATGGAAAAATATTTCAAATAAAAGTTGTAAGATTCGATGGGGAACATAAGAGAGTACCATTGGTTTGATCTTGGGGAGAGATTAGGATCCCGTAGTTCGTCACTTCCACAATATTTATCGACTCCAGACCCTCTCTCGTATGTTATTATATGGCCTATTAAAGTTTAAAAAGAGTTTTTTTTGTTTAAAGCGGAATAATTTGGCAAGAAAAAATCGAAAAATAAAAAACGAAATTAAAGCTAAAGGAACAGCCTTTCACGTGAAGTTAGTTTGATAAACCAGAAAAATTCACCTCACTCAAGTGCTTAATACTTTTGGACGTGGCTCTGTTATATATACGTATATTTTGCTACAAGAGTGAAAAATCATCGTAGACAAAAAAATTAAAAAATTAAAAAATTAAAAAAGCATTTTGAAGCTTACAGGTTTAACTTTAACGTCCTATCGGTAGTTTTAAAACATTTTTTATCTTCTCAATTCCGTGATTAAAAAAGGACACTGTTTTTTCCGTAAAATTATATATATTTTGACAGTTTGCAGCTTGATAAAAAAATTTTTCTCGAAAAATTTAAGTCAAGTTTTACAAACTACGTTTTCAAAAAAGCGTCTACAAAACGTTTTTTTTAAATTTTTCTATTATTTGTTTATCAAATTACACGACTTTGAATCTAAATTATGTTTTTAGAATGTTGATACTTAGCGAAAAATCATTGTAGATAAAAATTAAAAAAGTATTTTAAAGCTTGAAACTTCAATTTTTTGATGCTATATCAATTGTTTTTAAAAATTGCTTATTTTCTTCCTTTTTAAAAAATACAGTTTATCTTTAAAATCTTAACTCGGCCAAAAAAATAGAAAAATTTTAAAAAGTGTTTTATAGTTAAAATATTATAATTTAAGGAACTTGACTTAAATTTTTCTATTGAGCAGAGTGTTAAAAAATACATAATTTTAAAGAAAAACAGGATGTCCTTTTTCAAGGTACAGAGTTAAAAGGATTTTTAAATAATTGATTTAAAATTTTTATAAATTATCAATAGAACATTAAAGTTGAAATTGTAAATTCAAAAAGTTTTTTTAAATTTTCTTTTTTTAAGTTTTCTACGATGATTTTTCGTCGAATTGCAGCGATTTGAAAATAGCTCAATTTTTAGAGTACGAAAAGTGTATATATACATGTAAAAAAAAAGAGATTTTTTTTCTTGAATTATATTACATAGTAAAATATATATGACGCACGCATAGCACGCGATATGTAATGTCTAGTAATTTTATAAATTGTTTATAAATTATTATGTACAGATGATTAACGCTGTATATATCGACTAATTAAATAATAATAAAACTTAACATGTATTTAATTCGGATGTGTTGCAAAATACGGATGAAGATAGTGATTAAGTAGTAACTTGAGATGTAAAGAAAATCCATTTGCCTATATAAATATACCATCTGGAACCAATCGAGCTGTGGAATTTGGATTCTTACGCAGCCAGGTCATTGCCATTGTTGCATAGTTGCTTTATTGGATCTTACACTGATTTTGGCACTTCGAAAATAAGTTATTATATTTATATATATTAAGTCGTTGATGATTAATTTTACGTCTCAAGATATTACTACTTTTATCTAATTAATATAAAAACTTGTATTTAATAAATTTAACTAACGAAATAATAGGTTTATACTTTAGATATTTTCTGACTTATTATATTCAAATACATGGATTAGTTAAATGCATACAATAAAATATAGGATGTTTCGACAATTACTTTTGTCTCTTCAGCCAATATTAAACCAAATTTAAATTATAATAATTTATCAAACAAATAAAATAAATCCTAAAGCGATATTTGAAGTAATTATGTTGTTCGTATTATAAATATCGTATTATTGTTGTAAACATTTTATGCTTTTTTCGTCAAGTCAATCTTGAAGTCAATTTTTGAAATTTGAAGTTTGTCTCTCAATTATATTTAAAATTGTATATTAAATTTTTGTATATTGGATTTTTTGTATGTAAGTGGTATACTTATACTTACCAAACTCTTTTATTTTTTGTGTTGTCTCAAAGATTAGTCAACGATATTTAGGTATTACACATATTTATTTATGTTCCTAATGTTTTATGAACACATTTTATGAATTTTATATACACTAAGCAAAAAATTAAAGAGCCACTTTTTTCCATATAAAAAAAGGACAATTTTCAAATAATTGTAACTTCCTTAAAAATAATGAGCAGCCGCTCAACTGACTGTCACGATGGCAACTTCTGCAGCGGATGCGAGACCACTTCTGGCAACGCTGGTCCCAGGAGTATCTTCACTCCCGCTCCCACCGGCCCAAATGGCGCTCCAAGGAGTCCGGCTACGAAGTAGGCCGAAGTAGGTCTTCTCCGGCACGAGCACACTCCGTCCTCTCGCTCGCCCGCATCACTCACGTGTACCCCGGCGATGACGACCAGGTCGTTACCGTACGCGCTGCCACCTCGGAGTTCACCCGACCGGTGATGAAGCTGGTCTTGCTGCCCGTCAGCTGCGAAAGTGCCTCCGCAGAGAAGCAAGCGAAGGATCGCCCGTAGCTCACTTACGCGATCTCAAAATAACGATGTTACCCCCTGCAAAAGAAAAGGGGAAGTGACATCGAGCCCTTTACCTTGACCGCACTTTAAACTTTGTACAAATTTAAGCGCCCACCAACGGGACTTATGTATATATATATTTTTAAAATTATATAATTATATTATATTTTTTTAAATAAACAATTCAAGTCCGCTCTTAAAATAAATTCGCTTGCTGAAAAATTGTATTATATAAAAAAAAATTTTTTTTTCTGTTGCGATTAATTAAAATTGGATACTCACGGTATCGTCGCTAGCGGGTTAACCCTTACGCGCGAATTCCGTAAGGAGGCTTTTCGGTAGCGAAGAACAGCTGACTAGCTTCACATTCCAACAACAGACGCTCTCCTCTTCTCTTGGATCCATCTATCGACCAGTTCTTCTTACAACTATAGGCCTTACTTTACAAAGTTGCCTGAACTTACTGTGGACATAGAACGGGGGGCGGGGCCGAGCGTCTGTGACTATCTTCAAACGCACTAACACTTAAGCGTCACTTTAATCATTTGGCACTCTAAACGACATGATATTTTGTTAACGATCGCATCTTGACTTCCAGTCCGCTTCGTTATCATTATAATCATTAATTTAAGTTTTTGAAATGTACAGAAAATAACTTAACACTTCGGCCTTTTATACTAGTAACTGGAATGTTTTTTACTTGTAAATGTTGTAGAGTTCATAAAAATTTTAGCATTTTTTGTTAATTTTCATTGGTTTAAATAAAAAAAGATAAAAGTGCAATTTTTACGTAACAATTATGCTTTAACAATGAATGATTGAAAAAAGGATAAGAGTATTTTAAAGTGCTAACTTTTTTCTTTAAATTGCTTTTTTAATGATTATTGTACGATTATTTTTTCACTAGTTATAAGAATTCAAAGTTAATAGCTCGATTTTACTTTAATAATGAATATCTCGGCGAAAAAAATTATAGAGCATTCGTTAAAAAAAGAAATTAAAGCTAAAACTCTGCACTTTAACACTCAAATAATTAAATCGTGCTAGAATTTTTTTTTAATGCAGTATTGTTGGACAAACTTTTAAAAAATTTGTTCAATCTGACGTCGCTTTCTTGCAATGTAATTTTGTATTATTTGTGTTTAATATCTTGCTATCAAAAATACATATTATATAATGTGTATTACCAATTAACCAATAATTATTATATTTTAGTATGTTTTGACAAAAAAATATTTGTGTTCTTAATAATTAACAAAAAAATATTTGTGTTCTTAATAATTAACAAAAAAATTATATAAAAATTTTAATGCAATTTTTTATGAAAATTTTACAACAATGGATTTACACATATAGAACGATGAAGATTTTTACTTTAGAACACAAGTTAAAAATTTTTTTTTGAGATTTTTTAATGACCTTTTTTTATGCGAGACAAAGATACAGACCTTCTCGGATTTTGTTGAATCGCATCAATGTTCAGGTAGTGCAATGTAAAGTTTGAAAGGCGTTATTCAGGGCCGAAGATGCTGGCTAAATGCTTAATTCTTTTTTCTTACTAGAACTTTAGCGTTATCGGATCTTTTCGTTTCAAATCATTTTCAAAAGAGTATAAAAATAAGCTAATTACATCAAATTGATTGATCAAGACATCAACTATGTATATATAGATTAATACTTGAAATAAATCTAATACATAATATTTACAATTTATTGAATGAATTAATTTTTTTAAGCTTTTATTCATTTAATTCGCTGCTATATAATAAGAAGGTAATAAATCTTGTGTGTAATTTTATACAAGATTTTTATTTTCTCCTTGTCTATTTCTTAGTATCTATTATTTTTTTTCAATGCTATATAATATGTCAATCCTGACTTTGTAATTTTTTTGTGAAGTAAATTCAAATTTTGTGGAGTTGAATATATGCATTAAATCAAAATATCTACTATAAATTTACACACACATATTAATTAATGTGATTAAAAGATAGTGAAGATAAATGCAAATTTATTGCAAAGATAAAATATAAGAATTACTGAAATTACACTTCTTGCCATAAACAGAAAAGTAAATAACATTGAAATTAAATTTACAATAAACAAAATATTTTATTAATATAAATGAATAAAATTCGCAAAATTAATGAATAATAGATATATAAAATACATATATTGTTATATACAGGTTGGGAAAAAGTATGGAAACCCTGAAAAATCTCGAAAAATATAAATTTTACAGACAAATGTTTCAGACAAAAAGTCGTATAGTTTTGATGGGAACATAAGATGATATCATTGATTTGACCGTGAATAATCGCTTGAAGGTTACTTCCAATTTCTTAAATGGAATACCCTATTTTTAATTGCATATTCTTGTAGCTTACCTCGAGAGGTTTCCAAAACACTATAATAAAACTTCTTTTGGTTAAGAATGAGGCATTTTGAAGTTTGTTATGATATTTTTTAATATAAAATATGAAATGAATGAAAAAAATGAATAGATCTTGTTTTAGGTGGCCGGATCCTTCCTTGGTCTTGACTTAGATTCTTTTTCTGGTAAAACTTACAGTTTTCGAGATTTCTCAGAGCTTCTATACTTTTTTCTCATCCTATATAATGGAACAATACATAGAAAGAGAATTATGCAGAAACTTAAAATCCGTCCCTGACAATCAACTCCCCTACGGCAAGCAAACGCGAGCTGGGTCCGAGAGCTTCTACCCCATCATGTCCGTCTTATTCTCAGGTACACAGGGCAACCTGTTGAGAGCCTCAACATCCTCTCCGTCTTCTCTTTCTCTTTTCGAACCTCCGCACGTTTACCCGTATCTCTTTTTCCGCGTCTCTCGAACGGTCTGCACGATGGAAGGGGCCGGAGACCGAAGGGGAAGGAGAAGAACCAGTCGTGAACCAGAACCGTCGGTCCTCAGAATCTCCCAGTCACCTCTTCGAGTCTGTGCGGCGTTCAGTGTACGTGGAAATTGTCGCGCGCGATCTCACCAGTGATTGTGCAGGATCAATCAGCGTAACGTCGTAGTGTACGATACACGCGCGCACGCGCGCGCGCGCGCGTGTCGGTCTGATTGTGGGCTCAGCGATGACACGGTTGGTGACACGCGAAAATCTAAAGGGCTGACAAGTTAGTGGATCATTTTTGTACTTGTAGGTGGATAGACAGATCGGTTCATGTGAACAATTTATCCAAAGGAGCCGTGGAGTAAGAAAGAGATGGTTATTATAGAGATGTTGCATGTGTATTTAATCGCGCAATTTCCATTCTTCTCTCTCTTTCTCTCTCTCTCTCTCTCTCTCTCTCTCTCTCTCTCTCTCTCTCTCTCTCTCCCCTCCCCCCTCTTTCTCTCTCTCTCTCTCTTCCCCCTCTCTCTTTCTCTATCTCCCCTCTCTCTCTCCCCCTCTCCCTCTCTCAGTTTCAATATATTTCAACATATATATAATATATTATATATATACTATATATATATATATAATATATATTATATATGGTATATATATATATATATATATATATATATAAAACGAAAATAAAATAGATAATTAAATTATAAATATTATATAATTGATAAAAATCTTTATTTAATTATTATTTATTTTATTCTCGCCTTTTTACAAAAAAAAATTTTACTTATATATATATATATATATATATATATATATATATACATGTATACTTATATATACATACATATGTATGTACATATATAATAAAAATAATGTAAATTAATAAAAATAATTATTTATTTAAAATTTTGTATATTCGATAAAAAAAATTATATTTTGTTGTACTTATACACAAGCATGTTTTTTAAAAATTAAATACACAAAATTTTAAATAATTATTTTTATTATAGTATATATATATATATATATATATATATATATATTAGGTTTCGTAAATTTTTATTACATATAGAGAAAAGATAATATTTCCATTAAATACTTTATGCATGCTATCCCTGCAGCAATAAAAATTTAGATTAATTTCTGAAATGATTAGAATTTTAAATTAAATCTATAGACAGTCTTGAATGTAAACAATATCTACAGTTTATTAATTATTTGACGTAACAATATGGCGTTACGGAGCCATATTCGTTGTGGCAATACATCCGAAATCAATGGTGACTTTAGTTGTGTTATTATTCCGTAATCAGTAGCACAAGTTTCATTAATCATGTGTTTATTGATTTAATTGAATAATTATTTCACGCATGTAGTGCGCTTTGTTAACGCATCGGTTACTGGACGTCAAACTAAAGAGTCAATAACCCGTACTATAAAAGGTCGATTGTTTTTTAATGATAAACCCTTGTTAGGAATAACATGCTAATGTTGCAATGAAATGAGAGATATTTATACCGCATACTCGCACTGATAACACAGTTTTCGATATATATCACTGTTACATTTTTAAAATTATTTCTTTTTTATGATATAATTTTTTTACATAATAAAAATAGTATTTATAAAATTTAAAAAATTGAATAAATATTTAAATAAAATTTAAAAATATTTATAATAATAAAAACAATTTATTTATAAAATTTTATTATATAAAATTTTACTATTAACATTTTTATTCTCTTTTTCATTAATTAAGAAATATTGAATCAATTTTTTCAACTTTTTTTATAATAAAAACGTGTAAACAATTAGTAAAAATATTGACAAATTTTTTGATGAATTTATTATGAAAAAACATTTTCTTTCTTTTTACAAAGAGGATGTCTCAACCTGGAACGCGAATTCTAAGTATCCAATGGATTCTGAGCCTTTCGGACATGATATAAAAATGATGATCTTCATTTTTTAATGGCCACTCCTTAGTACCAAAAGTCACCACTAAGAACGCCGTATTCTTATGTCTTATTTTACATATGTTTTAGAAATGTGATGTAAAAAGACGTGTCACTCACATTAGGTACTAAAGTAATAAAATAAAAGTCATTGTTTTTGCCACATCCAAAAAAATCAGAATCCGTTTTAAATATTTACAATTCGGATTTACAATCTCAAATTTAAATTATTATATCCTTTTGTCAGTAATATTAATTGTTTAATAATATATTATTGCGTGAAGTCATTTGATTATCGCATTAGTTTGGGTTAAATGAGCTGATATCAGAGTAAGCAGTTTGTCACGATATGATTATCGTGTCGAATCGCAGGCAGAGAGACACCCACAATAATTTCCGATTTGCATATTGCGCGGCGTTACGGAACGTCTATTTATGAACGCTTGCATCGTTATTTATATTCTAGCTATGCCCGATCGCAACTCATATCTCTTTATATGTAGCGAGTATGTTATCGGATACTCTGGATACGATAGACGTAGATAATTTTTCGGTATTATCACGACACCTTGCGATTGCTTACGTTATTTTTAAACGTTAACTTTGATACGCATTTTTTGCTCTCATCATTTTATTATTGATGCAATGTCTCGTGTAGTTTTTGCTAGAAACATTTTTAGTAACACAGGGGCGTGTCAAAAGCGATGCATGAGTGACGTTTCGAGCACGTTGTTGTTTAACTACGCTAATCTTTGCGGCATATAAATCTATGACGCGTGCGCTGTCTCATTTTGAGAGCGCGCGCATGCTAAGTATCGAGTCACGATCATTATACGATTGACAGCGTGTAGTCATATCCGCGAGCGTAATGCAGGAAACATTATTAACGGTTAGAGCGACGTGCATAAGTGATTGATATTTATTAAATACTTTCGCCTTTTGATAAACGGTTTATTCGAGAACGAAAGCGTGTGAATATAAAATGTCATAAAGTCAACATGATCAACCAGTAATTTTCATTCTAGTTGATTTGACCAAATTTGGTAAAAAGAATTATTTCAATCAATTTCACTTTAGTAAAAGTTGAGAAAATAAAATACTGCAATATTATATTATATAAATCTTTCATATTTATATAAATGTGTATTTTCTATAACTTTATACATATACAGGGTGTCCCCGAATTGGCGGATCAACTCTCGTCGGTAGATAGAGCATGTTAAACTGAGGAAAATAATCTTATATTATTTTGCTAAATTCGCAATAATTAATAAGATTTAAATTAATAAAGATCGGCCAATCTGTACCAGTATAAGCGTGCGACGCGAAGAAACCTCCCAGTTGTTACTTGATACTAGACGCGCGGCAAGACGTAAACGCAGAACGCACTGTACGTGTTTTTTTAAGTACGCCCTTTGTACGTCCTTTGTATGTCCTTTGTAGAGCGCTCCGCCTACTGTCTCGCCGCGCGCCTAGTATCAAGTAACAAGTAGGAGGCTTCTTCGTGCCGCGCGCTTATCCTGGCACGTATTGGCCGATCTTTATTAATTTATATCTCATTAATTATTGCGAATTTAGCAAAATGATATAAGATTTTTCTCTTGAGTTTAACACGTTCTATCTACCCACGAGAGTTGATCCGCCAATTCGGGGACACCCTGTATACATATATGTGTGCGGTTCTGGCGCAGTGAGTTGAGCGTCTGCTCACTGTGTCTAAGATCTCGGATTCAAATCCAAACAGAACCATCGAATTTTTATTCGATGTTATTTGATCGCCACCTCTCGAAAGGCAATGGCAAAACTACCGAGAGTATCTTGCCGCAAAAAGAACTCCCTCTATTTTAGGCCGTTCGGAACCGGCTTTAAACAGTAGGTCCTTATGACTGCAGATAAGACGCTCTTTGCGGTCATATATTAGAGGGAATGGAAAGGGTTTTTGGAAGGAGGTGTAGAGAAGGATGGAAGGGGTTGGTGTACCTGAAAAACACCCCCGGCAATCCCGAGGGAAGTCTGGTATAAGTCCGTTATCCGTTATATATATGTATATATATATATATATATATATATATATATACAGGGTGTCTCAAAATGACCGTATCACCTCTCTCGAGTGCAGGTAGAGCGGGTTAAATGGAATAGAAAAGTCCTGTACCATTTTGCGATTTTCAGAATAATTATTGAGAAATTAATTTACAAAGATTGGCACATCTGGAGCGAGTATCAGCCCGCAAGAAAGATGACGAGAAGGACGACCTACCATAAAAAAGATGGCGAGAAAGACGGTCCACCGCTAGGCCGGTCGTTAAATAATAATCGCTAATCTATTGTTCTTATCAACGCTTCTCGTCTATACCCCTGGTAACCGCGAGGCAATGGCGCCTATTTACGCCGCGCGCGCTTAGCGACCGTCCTTAGGATCGTCCTTCTCGCCATCTTTTTTGCAGCGGCCTGATACTCGCGCCGGATTTGCCGATCTTTGTAAATTAATTTTTCAATAATTATTCCGAAAATCGCAAAATGGTACAGGACTTTTCTATTCCATTTAACCCGCTCTACCTGCACTCGAGAGGTGATACGGTCATTCTGAGACACCCTGTATATATATACACATATATATATATATACATATATATATACGCGAAAAATAATTACACACACAACACACACACACACATATATATATGCTACCTTAGCACAGTCAAATTACTGTGGCTATTTAATATTTGCGTATAAATCTGTATATAGGATATTCGACGTAATGGTCACAGATGTTTCCGACAAAGTTTAAGGAAAGGTTTGTAAGGTGAATTTTCGTTTGTTTTATGCAAAGTACAATGTGATAAAAAATTATTTTTTTATAAAAAAAATTTATACTCATACTTAAACACGATTTCCAAAGATATCCTGAAGATAAACTATTCGTGCATATTATAGGCTATGTTGAATATTCTGTAATTATAATGTTCCGAAACAAGTTTCAATAATTCTGTTTATTCATTTTTAGTCAGAGCCTATAGGTACTGCTATTTACAATAATGCTGCAAATTTGATATTAAATATCAATAAAAGTGACACTTATAATGCGAATTCCTGAAGTCCTCTATAATATAATATTATGAAAAAATTTCATGGTGCTATTTAATAAATTCAAGGTGATATTAATTTGTCTACAAAAAAAAATTATTTTCAACATGTTTTTATTGCATTGTAGTAGCTTGCATGACGCAAATGAAAATTCACTTTATAAATTTTTCTTTAAACTGTCGAAAGCGGTTCAAAAATTGTGCGAGGAGAATGTATATACACTTGTATGTACGTAAGATAATTATATAATATAATTTATATTAATAATTATATTATAAATTATATAATACTTAAAATAATATAAAATATAATATAATATAATGTAATATAGTATAATATAAAAATTTAAGAATATATGTATAGAGTTATATATAAAATATGACAAATTTTTTACTAAGAAAATTAATTAATAAATATCACAATTATGCGTAGCATAAAATTCGACTTAAAAAAATTACAAGGATACTTTTATTAATGCGAAAATACTTTATATTAAATAATATAAGTGCATGTAAAATGTGAGATCATCGATTATAATAAACACTAAAAAACTATTGTAAATGCACTACGTCGCAAAATAGTATGCGGATATATCTCGTGGCGTTCGCTTGCGTTCATATTTTTTTTTTTTTTGTAGAAACACGGCGACGTGCAGCCTCCGGCACGCATGTGATTCTTTCCATAATTAGTGCCCTCGCAAACCGGATTACACAGCCAGCGTAATTGCCCGAGGATTAGTTCACTATTAAGCGAAGACAGTATAAACGCCGTTTCCGTGGAACGAAATAAAAGGACGATTTAACCGCGCTTTATGAGCGATATACACCTACCTACGCGCGCCAAAGTGATAGTGAAACGCACGAAGAGATAGTTTGTCTGCCGCATCGGCAGGCATTTCCATTCTGGTTAATACTCGAATGTTACTATACTCGGAGATGTTAGAATCTAAAGTAATAGTATAACATGTAAATAATATAATTTATCTAATTTTTCTACTTAAATATTATAAAAGTGACTATTTAATCTTGTAATAGTATAGAGATAAAGAGCATTATATTTTACTAATAATAACTTACTTATAATAATTAAAAATTAAAATACTACTTATAAATTATATATATATATATATATATATATATATATATATATATATATTGTCTTAAAGAACAAAATATGAATTTGCAACAAGTAGCTATATTTTTAAGCCAACTATGTATTTTTTTTACTTTAATTGATTCGTCTCATTATTTTATGCATAAGTATTAAAATAAGATTACTGAAAACTGAATGTTTTACAAGATATTTTGTATTTTATATCAAAATATTGTAACTTTTAAGCCTCATAACTCGAAAAGTACTTAATGAAGAAATACTTTATTATAGTGTTTTGGAAAGCTCTCGAGGTAGTGATAGGCGATCTCCATTCGATTTTCAGAAAATCGATCTTTCTCCTCAAAAAATCGATTTGTTTAAATCGATTCTTTTCTGTTCGATTCTTATACGAATCGATTCTTTTTGTAGAAAATCGAATTTCAATCTGTTGATTTGATACACGTACGTTTTAGTGGTGCCAGAAGTTGCGCTTTTCAATCTGAACACGAATGGAAAATTGAATAAATATATTAAAAAAAAAAAAAAATGTTTTAAAATATTTTTATTCTTTTTTGAAATATTTTTGAGTGTCTCCGAAACTAATGTCAAATAATTTTATAAATCAAATTATTTTAAAGTAAAACATAATTTATTATAGTTATGCAAATATAATCCATCTTACAAAATCATGACTTTTTAGTTTTTGTTATGTAGTTTTGATTTTTTAGATCGTTTTTTAGGAAATCGATCTTAGTTACTTCGATTCAAGATCGATTCAAAAATTGATTCTTTCTAAAAAATCGCCCATCACTATCTCGAGGTAAGTTACAAAAATGTGCAATGAAATATGGAGGATTCCATTTAAGAAATTAAAGGTGACTTTTATGTGACCTTCAAACAATTATTCAAGGTCAAATCAATGATATCACTTATGTCACTCTCGAAACCATATAACTTTTATTTGAAACGTTTTTTTATAACTCTTATAGTTTTTGAAATATTTGGCTGGGTCCTTTAAAATGAGACACTTTGTATATAGGGTGAAGAGAAAGTACCGAAACTCTAAAAAATCTCGAAAAATAAAAGTTTTAGAAAAATGTTTCAGACAAATGTTATATAGTTTCGAGAAGGACATAAGATGGTGTCATTGATTCGACCTTGAATAATTGCTTGAAGGTCACGTGAAGATCACCTTCAATTTTTTGAATGGACCCTATTTTTAATTGCATATTCTTGTAACTTACCTTGAGAGCTTTCCAAAATTCCACTATAATAAAACGTCTTTTGGTTAAGAATTTCCTAAGATATTTTAGGCCTAATCTATTATATAATTAATCCAATATAATTAATCCAATCCTGTTCGATTATTCTTCTTAAAATCAACTATAATTGGTTAATTTCTATAGAAACAAGAAGCAAAGAGCACATTGTAGATTAGGCTTTAAAGTTTGTTATGATACTTTTTAATATAAAATATGAAATAAATGAAAAAAATAAATAGATCTTGCCTTACATTCTTTTTACTAAACTTAAATTTTTCAAGATTTTTCAGGATTTCTATACTTTTTCCTCACCCTGTATATATATATATATATTTATGCAATCATATTAAATTAATAATGTGAGTAATAAAACATTCTTTTAAACGATCTATGTTAAATCGGCAATATAATGAACGTATAATGACTTTACTTTGTGTGGGCTTCTGTTATTAAGATATTTCCATAAAATATTCCATGCGCTTTTCTTGAGAATGCAGTAGCAGGTGCAAATAAACTCTCGTCTCCGTTCTTTTTCCTTCTTGATGGCATCGGACTACGTTTACATGTGCGTTGGCGAATACTACGCGTGCTATTACATAACAGCTTGCAACATTCAATCTCTGTTGGATTTGTAACACAAAAGAAAATATTTAGCACACACAAATACGGTGCGCCATTCCTATGTTAATGTACAACGTAAACTGTCATATTTTAGTTAAAAAAATTTCCACATTCTTTAAGGCAAGATAACGATAATTACAAAATAATTTTTTCTGAATTAAAAGGCATTTTTCTGTTTATTAAATATTTATGTATGTTGCTAAATTAAAATTATGATTAATTTTTATTAATAAGCTTTAGTACATTTTTTTATATTTATAATATAATATTGTGTTTCTAATATAATATATTATAATATATAATATAGCATTATATTATAAATTACATATTAATTTTTGATTAATAAATTTTTTAATAAAATACAAGCTAAATTCGATACAAATAATTTGATAAGTACCTAAATAAAATATAGTTTTAATAATTTATTTTAATAATTTATATATAATATTCAATTTAAAATTTAATTAATTCAGTTACCAATTTTAATTTACCTATACGTATATGACAGCATTTATTTTTAATTCTTATTAAAAAAACTAAATTATTCTGTTTAAGTTTTAGTTGGATATTCATTTTATGAATATTACTAATTGTAAGAAATATTAATAAACGGAAGCACGATATAAAAAATATTTCATGTTGCCTATTTCGTATATATCGTTATCTTTGAAACATGATTTTTAAAACTTTTATGAAGTACACGTTTTATTCCTGTTTGCCTTTAACATACGTGAGAGGCATTTATGAATGTAAAACGTAAGAATGAGCAACTTTATTCGCAATGCCGAGACCTTGACATTATTTCTCGACTCGATTGAGATCGCGTAACGTAAATAATCGCGAGTTGCGTCGGGAGATGCTTTTGACAACTATGGAAATATCTCCAGTAAAGGCATTGCAAACGACGTCATCGTATGAAACGTAATCACATCGGAATACACTTCTCGAATACGTAATCCTTTCGCTGATGTATTTAATTATGAGTTCATCAAAAGAACAGATGTTTTGATATAAGAAGGAAACATATATGCAATGCTCAATATATTTGTTATAAGTATCTTAAATTCAAAAGCAATTCTAATTAAATATAATTAATAAATTGTAATGTGTGAAAAATAATCGCATATAATTTGATTTCAATACAGTTAAATTTTAACTTTTGCTAATATAAATGTAAAATGATATTTTACACTTAATTACATATAATTAAGTTAAAATATAGAGAGAAAAAGAGAGAGCGAGAGAGAGAGAGAGAGAGAGAGAGAGAGAGAGAGAGAGAGAGAGAGAGCGAGTAATTAAATTAATAAATTATTCTCGGCGTTTAGACCGATATACATATGACATAGACATGTCAACTATATCTTTATCGTATCTAAATTAACTTAATCTAAATTAAAGAAAAAGCACATATGCATTTATACATTATGCAACTGCCCAAATACAAAAGATAATCAATAAAAAGCGATTTCTATGTAAAAAATAAAAAAAATGTTTTATATAAAATTTTTATTCTATATAAAAAAATGTAAATTATATATAAAAATTATACACTAATGTTTTTGAGTAATTCAATGCAATGATAAAATTTTTATCTAACGTGATGAGAAAGCGGTCAAAATATACAATATCTTGAAGAAAACCAAATATGTTTCTAATATGATTACTATAATTTTGTTCCAATTCTTCAATTATTTGTACGATTTTTATTCTTTTAATTTTTTTTCATTGAGAAAGCATCTTAAAATTGAACACCGTAAAAATGTTATCTAATCTAATGACAAATTTAACATAACAAATAATAATAAAAATAGACAATTTTCTTATTGAAAGAATTTTGAGTCTCATATACAAATATGCATTTGTATGATTGTTTAATTATAAATTAATAAATTATAAAATTAGTTATAAATTATTAAAATAGTTTTAGTAATAAATTTTTACTAACTTTTACTTTTGAAAACTTTTACGAATTTTTACTTTAAAAATAATGTTTATAATTAATAGTCCAATATCATATAAATCGATTTGAAAATCAATTTTCTGTAATTTGCGTTTTCTATATTTTTGACTATCTTTTCTGTTTATATATTATTATTTTTGAATATTAAAGAGTTTATGTAATTTTTATATTTATTTTATTATAAGCAGGACTATAATACGTTTTCTCAATAATAATAGTGCTTTTCCAAATTTTGTAAATATTAAATTTATTCGCAGACATTTTAGTAACCATATATTTCTGAATTTCAATTCACCAAAAGTACCTCAAAAAAATGTCAGTTTATTCACATCAGCGACTACGTTTATTTATAATCGCGCAGCATCCCGCGACGGATGATTTTTAATACGACTATGAGCCTCGTTCATTAACATAAACAGTCATCAAAGAGAATTCGACTTATAAATATATTGGATATAGAGTCACTGGGAACTGTGTGCTATTTAACATATGTATATGATTTATATGCATATATGAATATAGGTACATATGATTTTGTGTCTAAAGTCTAAAGAAAGGAAGTTTATAGAACACGAAATCATATAATATTATATATTAATTTATATATTAAAATATGCTGACTTTTGTGTTACAAGATTCGTACACAAATTACAAAATTTTACAAAAATATATACAAAAATTTGCAAAATTTTATCAATCAATAATCTTTCTCTCTCTCTCTCTATATATATATATATATATATATATATATATATTTTTTTTTTAGATATACATACCTATTAGTTACTTAAAACAAGTTTGATATTCAAAACGATACTGTGACGCTCGTTAAATTAAAACAACATAGTATTTTAAATTATTATTGTTATGTATAACCTATTGTCTTCATAAAAGACGTTTTAATTTGTTCGCTCAGAAAAAGTTAAGAGAATTAATTTAAGTTAATAATATTATAGAAAAAATATCTTTGCACTTTCTCTTGATATTGTAATTGATTAAATACAGGTACGTAAATAAATACTAGTAAATTCTCGATCTGTAATATTTTGCAAACACGATAAATAAGTTCGATCATTCATAATTAGTGCGATCCAATTTTAATGAAGAAGAACGTTAATTAAATAATTGGAAAGATAACACAGATCTGCGAAAATAATTTTTTTTGCGGGGCTTTATCTTTTGACAGGTTATTTAATTTTGGGTCGTAGTTAATGAATCTGAAGCTTGATTTACCTAGCACTTAAAGATTTTTGTCATTTCAATTAAAAGACAGTAAACTTTATTTATGTAAGTATTAAACATTATTAAATATTGTTATATTATTATATATATTAAATATTAATATTGGAAATTAATATTATCAAAATTAAGCAATGATACACAAAAATTACACGTGTCGAGAAAAAGCAGATTTAATATTTGGAAGATGTATAAGAAATTATTCAATTCATTAACAGAATTTGCTTTTGATAATAATTATTAAGCATAAAGTACTTAGTTATAAATGCTTTTACAGAAATGGGGTCTATGCTGGTGTTTCACACGAATCGTATTATTCAAGTCGCACCGCACACACGCGTGTGCGTAATGTACATGGGCGAACGAGGCTGATAGGTGGGCTTACATATATATGCTTACATTCGTTACTATGTACCGGGTGAAGCAAACTGTTGATGGCCATGAAAATTTTTTCGGTATCTTATATTTTAAAGAGTCATACGTTCTGTATTTACGTTGTATGTAAGCATGTTTTGTAGGATATACATACACACACATACACACAGCAATATAGCGTACATTGCATAAATAACACTAACGCATTCATAATTCAAGTTTTGCAAAAATTATATTTATAGGAAAGAAAATTTTAAATGTTAAATTTTACTATTTAAATTTTAATTAATTTAACTATTTAATTTTTTGTATTAATATTTGTTGGAAGAATTAAAAATTAATTTATTTACAAAATCAAATAATATTAATATCATTATATTACTTTCAATATTTTATGTATGTATGTGCAAATTTATTTATTTTAAATATCAGTATAAATTTTTCTATAAATTCTACAATTTGTTGTTAAAGAAAAAAAATCTCGCTTTGTACAGTGAAACCGACGTTCATAAGAAAAAAAAAAAGAAATGTCAAGATCTACGTGATTTCTGACATCGAAAAAAAGCGACGCGACACTGGCTGCATAATGCATGTAGATATGCATCGACCATGCTTCCCTTTAATGCGACATGACGAATCAATGAATGAGACTCCTCGTCCGCGACGCACCTGCACGCGTGCGTTAAGCAGGAATGTTTCAAGCACCCTTTACATTTGTTCGTTCGCATTTACGCGGGCGATATACGTATGTCGTGCGTGCGTTTATGACGCCGGTGAGAGAGAAGTTTTACACTGTACGCCCACGCGTCGCACGCCTCCGCGCGCGAGAGGCCTCGTGTTGCATCAGGCCCAATAAAGGAACATTCACATGGCATAGAAAACAAAAGTAGGCTGCAGCTGAATTAAGGAGAATATAATTAGGAGAAACTAACTAAGAATATTTAAGAAGATTCTAAAGCTGTTCTATATTATCGACAAAATCTAATCTATCATATGACACTAAATATTTGCTGCAATTTATACACATAAAATAAAATAGGTTCCCACTGTAAGAATTGCATGAACGAATATTTGTCAACTTTTAGAAATGAGTTTAGAAGCCTAGTCAAAAAACATTTTGCTGCACATTTTCTTCAACTAAATGTTTTTTATCTAGGCTTATTCTAAGCTCTAAAAGTTTATTAATATTCCTTCATGCAATTTATATTTGTAACTTATCTCATTTTGTTGATACAAACTGCAAAACATTTGTATCAACCAATTATTGTTTACGACCTGGCTCCAGAAGCCGATAAAAAACTGTAATTTCTTAACTTTTTTTTTATTAATATAAGATTGCAGGTTCCAAAAAAGTTTCGGTTTATACTTTTATCGTAGAAAAGAATTTATCATTCTATACAATCAATAAAAACATTTTGGTATAATAAAAATATTGATAATATAGGACGGTTTAGAATCCCTTTAAGGGAATACCAAACTACCGACCGAGTTCTAACCTAACAAAACAATATATTTGCTTAATATAAAAGTTGCAATTTATACACATAAAATAAAACAGGTACTTACTGTAAAAATTACATAAAGGAATATTTGTCAACTTTTAGAAATGAGTTTAGAAGCCTAGTAAAAAACATTTTGCTACACAAGATTTTCTTCAACTAAATATTTTTTATCTAGTTAAAAGTTTATTCACTAATATGATAGAACATGAATTTTGAAAATCTTTTTTTTAGCTATAAGGATTGATAAATCCTTGTCCACAATTAAAATAGTTATTATAAGTTAGAGATTAAAGTCGCTAGTATTTAATTATAAATAACAGGTTAATTAAAACGACCTGACTAGCCAAAATTATTCAATTTATTCACACGACAGTTCGACCATATGGTTGTGGTCCTTTTCAAGTGTAAACGTAAATTAAGAAAAAGGAGAAAGAATCCAATGGGACATGTTTAAAAGTAGAACTTAATTGTGGAACAATTAAATATGTTACTTAGTTAAAATCAACGGTTATTAAATTTGAGATAAACACAAACAACGAGACACGTCATGTCATCATGAGTTTTTAAACAAAACATAATAAAATAGTTATAAAAACAACACTCGGGGGCTAATAATTTCATATAAAAATAATAAAAAATTAGAAAATGACAATTACGTAACAATATTTATTTAATATAAAGTTCTACGATATGTCTGTGCAAGAGATATAGCGTCTGCGTTTGGAATAACATAAGAAAATATTAGTAAATTTTGAAAATGATTTTAGAAGCCTAGTAAAAAAGATATTTAAAATCTGTAAAAAAAATTGCTCTCATGTATCTATGAGTGTGCGAGATCGAAACACAAACTCACATCAGACGTCAGACGTCATTTCTAAAAGTTCACAAATATTTCTTCAATTCTTATAGTAGGAATCTATTTTATTTTATATGTATAAATTGCAACTTTCATATTAAGCAAATATATTGTTATGTTAGGTTAAATTTTGGTCGGTAATATAGAAGAGCTTTAGGATTTTCTTAAAAATGATAAAAAATTTTTGAAATTTTAGTCCTTTTTTGTTATAAAAATTGACAAAAAATTTTAGTTTAATTATCTACTAATATAAAAGATGTAATTTATTAAACTTTTGCATTTATTTAGTTAAATGGCAACAATATACAATTATATATCTATACAGTTAGTTATCTCGTATTATATTATATTTCGTTCTCAGCATGTTGTAATGAGAGAGAACCTTCTTACAAGAACACACCATAGTTGCAAAGAATTATCAGCTCTACAATTCGACTAACAATCATTGACGTGATTGTTCAACAAATTCTATTAAATTTTTAACAATTTTCATATCTAATTTTAAATCATGAAATTCCGGATCATTCAATGCAAATTTTTAATTATTTTGATCAAGCTGCTGAGATAAGATCGAAGTCATTCTTACAATTTTTTTAGTGACAATTTTTTCTTTTCCAACAATATTTTTTCTCGGATTATAAATATATAACATAAAAACCGTCAACCTCAAGTTGTCATTCACACGATCAGAGTTCTAAACTGTTACACGGTATAACCGATAACCGACTAATAATTTTCTACTAATTTCTAAAACTAAAAATTTCAATATGCAAACATTGTTACGTTAATAATTTATTTAATATAATTTAAATATTTAATTATTTTCTTATTAATAATATAATAAATAATATAATAAATAATATAATAAAAAATAACATAATAAAAAAGTTATTGAACTATTTCACTTTAATTTATTTTTTTTACAGGTTATTAGTTAAATTATTCTTATATTATATAAATTAAAATTTTTATTTTCATCATCATGAATTTTTATGTCAGTTAAAATTGTAGTACAGTCATTATAAAAAAGTCATTAATAAAAATTAGTTTGATATAAAATAATATTTATGATTTTGATATTAAATTGTATTCTACAGGGCAAATCTTTAGTTTAACTCCTAAATTGATTATTAATTTTATATTTTATATTTTAAAAGTTATTAATTTTATATTTTAAAATGCTTTGCGTAATGTTAAATTTATGAATCTTGAAATGTATTAGATTAAATAACTTTTGATGTAGCTGATCTGTGCAATTTTTTCTTAATCTAAATAATCTTTGACAATCGGTCGAGACATGAAGAGTTTTGTATTCGGCATTCTTTATCATCATTTCATATTTTTTCCTTCCAATTGAGTCAGTCTTTAAATCATTAATGAACGCATTTCTCTCGGACGAATATAAAATTATCTTACTTTATTGTTATTATTTATTAATCAATTTTTTATTAAAAATTGTACATAAAAATTAAAATTAATAGCACATTTGGGAACGTTTTAAATTTTATTAACATCAATCTAAGTACTGCAATTATAGCTGTGTTAGCGTGTTTTACATAATCCCATAAGCGTCTTTACCTTTTATGTCTGGAATCAATGGGTGTTTCTAATTTATCTCCAACACTTACGTACAGGTGATCTCATTGACCCCATTAACATATGTATTTTTTTTTTTTATATTTTACTACATGTTTTTATATATGTATATAATATATGTATGTAATAATATATTATAAAAAAAACATTATACATATATATATATATATGTATATATATATATACTATATATATATATATATATATATATATATAGTATAATACATATATAATACAATACAGTAAATTATATCATTTAAAAAAAATTTTTTAATTTAAAAAATTTTTTTAAATTTTCTATTACAGATCAAATCTTAAGTTTTTCTATTGCCTTCTTTTTTATTTGGAGTTATCATTTAAAGATTTCTTTATACAGAAAATAGAAGGGCTTGAAGTGAAGTAACGGTTGTATTTATAATAAAATTCGGATCAGAAAAAATGCGAAAAATAAATTAAAAACTGCACGTAACTTAACAAAAAACATAAAATATTTTTGTATAAAATCTTGTGTACCATGATACAATACTATGTTGTCGAAAAAAAATAATTTATGCTAATCTATGCATTGTCTAATCCGAATATTTACATTTTTACGAGACTTGAGAGAAATTCCGATAGATAGAAGACTTATATTCGCAAGAAAGCTATATATATTTAGAAGTAATGTTTACAAAAATGGTTCCTTTGCAGAATTAACCACCAAAATTATTGTCGGATTCAGTTCTGGTATTTCTCAAGAACGCATCTAATCTAATAACGCATGAATATCGATAACCAAAGCCATTGTGCACAATTTATTATGCAAATTGTTTTCTCCGATACGGCGAGCAACGGGGACGTCATATAATCTACGCTAATTACACATCTGTTAGAAATCAGCTGTTGTAAAACAGTGGTGCGATAAAATGATTTTTACGAGCGGTTTTGCACTTTCGAGTACTTAAAAATTCTCAGATATTATTATTATTTATGTGACATTGTCACTTGTTAATTTTTAATGATCCAATTGTTACTAGAAACTACCGAAGCTATGAAAAATATTATATTTAAAATTATTTATTTAATTAATTAATTTATTATTTATTTATACGTATGTATTTATTATTATTGCTTTAATTTAAAATTGTTATATATATTTTTATTAAATTTGCAGGTGTAACAAAAATTGATAGTCATGAAAAATATCATTTCTTGTATTTAACTCATGACAAAAAATAATTTAGTTAAATTAAATGTTACTATCTAATCAAATATTTGATACGAAATATCAATAATAAAATTTTATTTTGTAAAAAATATATAGCCTTTATTATATTCATTTACAATATAACGCTATTTATTATAAAATAAAAAGGTTAATCGCAAATCAAAGTTGACATGGCCTTGTTATTTTCCTCCTGTAAGAAAAGTTGGACTTTTAAACGCGAAATTTCTTTAGTTAAATGTGGTTGAATATGGTTGCTAATTTACAATTATAGAAACCATTTTCTAATGAAAAAAAATAATAAACATGCATATAAAATATAAAAATTACTAATAATATCTTAATAAAGTATTTGTATGTATGTGTATGTCTGATTCAGTATTTAAAATTACTCTCATTTAGTTATTATAATTATGTAAAAATAATTTAACAATTTCACATATATAATTTTAAATATTATATATATTAAAAATTGAAAAAAATACAATGATTTCTTTCAATATTTTCTCTCTCACGGAATCGATATATAGACAAAGAGAATTCAATATATATTGATGTTTAATATATATCGAATTCTCTTTGTCTATATATCGATTCAGAGAGAGAGAGAAAATATTGAAAGAAATCATTGTATTTTATTTAATTTTTAATATATATATATTATATATTTATTTAATTAATTAAAGTTTTTTAATTCCATTTTTGAATGTTTAAATACAAAAAATCGTTTATTAATATTACATATTTGAAATCTATATTACATTAATAATCTCTTTAATTTTGAGAAAAATGAGAAAATATAATTTTTAGAAAATATCTGTTCTTATATCAAATTTATATCTTGTAATAATTTAAATTGTATGTGTATTTTTTCCACGTACTTTACATCTTCAAGAGATGTACATATAAACATTTTAATTCTTTATATCTCATACGAATAATTATGACAGATTAAATTAAGTACAGTTTTTTCTTGTTTGTTGAAACTAATTGAAGTCAGCACATTATCTTTACAAGCTATTTGTGTTAAAAATATGTATGTACATACAATCTTTACATTTTTAATTATTTTCTATAAATTTGATAAAGTTAACTGACTCTTGATTCAAATTCTAATGACAAGATATGTATGACTGTTAAATTAAAATTAATATTAAATTAAAAATATGCACACATTTTTTTCGGTATTTTTATTAAAAAATATAATATAATCTTATGTCAGGATCAAATCTGTGTAATAGGTTGGAAAAATATGCGCGGATAAAGAGAGGTATGTATCTTGTAGGTGTTCCGAATGTTTCGATCTAATTCCGCCGACGATAGGCGATCTACACATTCGACTTTAATTTCTATTTATATGTTTCATTGTCGAAGGCAAACGCGAAATGGAGATCAATTTTACGCTCAACTAAATCATGTGCCACGTATACTTAACCATATTGGAAAAGCTTTAAAGCAAATGTCTTTCTTTTATTGCTATTCGATGACGAAATTTGCGACACTGTCTGCAGGCGCCATTAAAACTCGATTGTCATTTGTCATCGATCAAAGTTTAAAATCGAGGCTACATAAAACCGTCGCTTTTGCATCCTTGATGTAGAAAAAAATTTATTCTATTAATCGTTAATTATTAATTAAATAAGTACTACAAACTGTCACAGCACATTATAAAAATTGATTACACTGATCTTTAAATATCATAGCTTCTTTCCGCTTGTATGCTTTCAAAATATTCGTGTTTGTGGTTCCATGCGGATTTTCATACGATTTTTTTGTCATCACGGCGGAGTTTGTTACTTCCTGTTGTTACACCGCGAAAGAGTCAAAAACAAACCGCATCTTCGCGAAGAAAAAGATGACAAAAATACGTTATGACTTCGGTCGTCATCCGGTGCGGTATTTTTGGCATGCACACATTTCATTCAGAAAGACTTTAATGAGCGAGTACGGTCAAACGATGTGTGGGCGCGTATATTTTAAAGTTTTTTTGCGATCTTCAAAATAATTTTTTAAATTAAAATTAATGATTCGTTCTATTTCAGTTCCATCCAAATATTTCAACGCACTATTTCCTTTCAATTCTTTTTTTATACTCCTAACTATCGTATATTTCGTTTTCTCTGCATTAATTTTTAACTTATTTACATCCATTTTTCTACTATAATAAATGCCGTATGAATTTTACTCTCCAATTCCTACTTTCTTTAGTTATACATACTAATGTATCATCTGTGATTTTTATATTACATCCTTCTGAACAGACTTTAATTATATTGTTTATACATATATACAATAAATAAAAAGTTTTAATGTAGACCTCGGTAGCATTCAATATTCAATGACAATTAATTTAGACCACTTATTGTTGAAACGGATCTGTTATGTTCTATTATTTATGATCTTAACTATTCTTCAAATTCTGTATTGATATAATTTCTCTATTAATCTTTCCCTATCTATTGTTTCAATTGTTCGTTTAAGATCCATAAAAAATTACCCCATTTTTTAATTATCATTTTATCTTCACTATCAATTTCCATTCATCGACAACGGTTTGAATCGCTGTTTTATACGAATATTGCTTTCTAAAGCTCAATTATTGTTCCGTTATATCATTAAAATCAAGATACATTTTAATTTGTTTTTTTATTACTAATTCTAATAATTTCTCAAAAATTAATTAAATAAGAAAATTAATTAAAAAAATAAATAAGTATTTTAATTCTAATAATTTTTCAAAAATTGGTAGCATATTAATAGGTCTATATTTGCTTGCTTTTTCTATTTTTGAGATCGATTTACGATTATTGTGGATATTTTCCAACGTTCTCTGAATAACAACCTCAAGAAATTATTTAATAGATCAACAAACTCCTCTTTTATGCAAAATGCTATATAAGCATCTTATCTAATTATTCCCTCATCCGTACCTTTTTTTTAGTAGTCTGATAATAATTTCTTCTAAATCCTTTATTTTAATTATTTCAAAATTTTTTGTTATTGAAAATAACTAGTTATTAAAAATAAATAGTTCTTTTACTCTCCGGATTTCCTTTCACTCGGACTCGCACTGCCAGACTTTTTACCATTTATAGATTTTACTATATTAATAATACTTTGTATATAATAGATATTATCGGCTATATTGTACCCATTTATGTCCTAATATTTGAAACTCTATATTTTCTATTTCTCTTGTAGCTATTGATACGCCTCTTCGAAGTTTACCACATTCTCGTAGGGTCATTCTTATTATAGTCTATCATATTTTTATAATATTCTTTCTTCTTATCCATAATTAATTTGACTACTATTTCTTTCACTTTTAAACAACCAATTTTATTGTGTATCATCATATAATGCATTATTATATGATTCATCCTTTTTAGCTGCTGCTTCTCTTATATCACCTGAAAACCACTTTTTTTCTTCTTATTACTTTTGAAATTTAAAATTTTTTCCTAGTACTATAATATTCAGTGCATCTACTATATTATCAACAAATTTCTTTCCTCTCTCTAATTTCCAAATCTTGATCTTGCTCTATTTTATTTTCTACCAATTAAACTCGTCTACATTATAATAGGGAGTTTGCATTTTAAAAAAATTCTTTTTTTTATATGTGTAATTTAAATATATATTATTATAAATTTATTTATAAGAAAATTTTAAATTTTAATCAATAGGAAGATATAAAAAAATTAAATAAAAATTTAATAAAATTTAAATTGTGAGAAAACGATTTTGATTGGTTGGAGTGCGTGACGTCACAGTGCAATAGTTTCAAACGTTTGTTTTCTGTATTCTGTATTGCGATATTTGGTCATTCTTGAAGCGCTTAAATTTGTTGGGTGTTTTAATTGTTGTAACTTTTACATAGAGGTAGAAAACAGGTTTTGCACGTGTTACCTTTGCCTATTTTTACAATAACTGGATATTTTAATAAATAAAAATAGTGTGTTGTCACTGCATATATTGGTTAGGTTTGGGGAGACTCTATTTCAGCGCTATTAGCGTCTCCCCGAATGTAGATATTGCACTGTGACGTCACATCGCGTTCGGGAGGACTCGGTCGTTTGCAGATTGTATTCGACAATTTCAAATAATGTAATTTTTATTATTGATTTTCTCGCTTAATTTGCATTAAAAAATTACGAAAAAAATAATTACATTTAAAACTATATATAAATTATAAAATGCAATTGTTTTTCAAAATCATGCAAACTCCCAATTCCTAGCGCTAAATTCTCTATATTTATTATTAGCTTTACGCACACTTAATACAACTTTTAGCCATGTATGATCTGTTATTTTAGGCTCGTGCATCTTGTACCTGTATTATTAGTAAAAAATAAATCGGTAATTGTTTGACTATCCTTCATAATTCTTATCGGTTTATTAACATACTGTTTTATACCTAAGCTTGCCATTACCGTTTGCAACTTCTTCGTATAGAATGAATCTATCATAAAATTTATATTAAAATCTTCCATTACTATACAGTTCCATTAATCAATAAAAAATTATTATACAGATTCATTAATCAATAATATAAATTACTCCTCTACTATTATTAATCCTCTAGAAATCTCACAGAATCATGTGATGCACTCGGTGAATGATATAATATCATTTATTACGCCTTTATAAAATTTCTCTATCGCAATACACCAATTTGATACTATTTCATATTTATATTTATTATTATCTCTTACCTTAATTATTATTCTTATCTTATACAAAACCGTCCTTTCTGTATTTGGATTTTCCACATCACATCTAATTATACTATAATCCAACATGTTTACTTTACTATCTTCAATTTCATCAGTCAATTTAGACTCTGACTACTAATGCTATG